>NW_003803566.1:0-2204 GCF_000255335.2 Galendromus occidentalis
CGCAAGCTGAGACTTCTTCCCGTGGCTCTTCAGGAGAAGGTCGCGCTGCACTCTCTGAAGCCGAGAAAGCCGTGCAGTGTAGTAGGAATCCAGCCACCTGCTCGCTGGTTTCGTAGCTGTCACCACACGCTGGATCACGGTCTTGTCGATAAGAGACTGTAGGTTCGAAATCCGCGTGTTGGCTTCGTCCACTACGGAGGTAGTATTGGTGACCGCTGCTGGAGGACTTACTTTTCGACTGCTTCCGTTTGGGCGGCATGCCATCCCGAAGTGATATCATTCACAAAGCTGGGAAACGTTTTATAGGAAAACGTACTCTGCGGCAGCACGATCGCCTGTCAGCATCGGCGGCCGCTCCAATACCGAGTCGGAAAAGAAAAATAGACGCACCGAAATTCGATCTGACTCGAGCTCGGAAACAACACTGCGACACTTCAAGCTAAAACATCCACGAAACAGGAACCAAGGGATGTTGTTTCGGAGCAGCGGAGATTCGGCCGACGCGGAATCAAGAGCATAGAAAAATAAAGGAATCAGTGGAAAAACTCGAAAGGCGAAGCTCAAAGTACAAAGCTAGAAGAAATCTGAAGAACGCACTAATTTGGACCGTCGCGCACTCGCGTCAATCGACAAGTTGTGTAAACAAAAAAAAAATTGATGGATAATGACTGGAGAAAGAGCAAAGCTGAGTAAGGTGAATGGAGGGGTGTGTTGAGAATAGGTATTCCCCTACTCAGGCTTGCATCAGTAGAAAGAGTGCCTCACGTAGAAGAGGCCTCACATTAGAAATACTCTCTCCCTATTTTCTGGTGAAGGTATATATACAGGTACTGATCACTTCAATGAACACTGGGCTCGCAGCATTCTTGCTGAAGTCATCTCCTGCGTGTTTTGTGCTACCAACTAAAGTCTGTGCAACGAGAAAGTCCCAACTATCTACAAATAACATTAGCTGTTAGCTCAATTTCAATGAAAACCACAGCACAACCACGGCTCCAACGAATAATCTGAGAACGTCTGAAACGGTGTCAGAGAGATACATCACGTGGAAAATAAACTTAGCCATTTATTCGCCTAAATGATTCACTCATCAAAGCAATAGTAGAGACTTGATGGGCCGCAAGCCCCAATAATCCGCCCTAGGTGAACGTCTTGGAGGGAGCAATATGCCTCTTTCGGAACTGGTGTGTCCGTGTGCAGTAAAGCACACTTGTTCTCAGCTTTTGAGCGACAGACCCATAATCCGTCGCCTCGGATACACATATACGTGCTCAGATCCAGTATTTCATCTCGCCCCCTCATCAGTTGTTGTCTTGGAAAACTGTCCAGAATCCATCCTGTGAATCACCAGAGATTAATAAGGAGCCCTAACTGTATAGACACGAGGGAACTGCCAGCTAGAACTCAGTCATGATTATGCATCTCATGAGAGATATAAGTTAATAACGAACGAGAACTATTTAGTTCTCGAATTACCTCTGAACATTGCACCCATCAATGCAATCATGTGCAAGATCATTACTGCGTACTTGAGAAGAGACCACCACTTGTCCCCGAGAATCAACTGGAGAAGGCCGGACCAACTTCCAAAAATAGGTGACGTTGCTTCGCTCGACTCCTTACTTGAAACGGATCTTTCATCTTCGATGGGGGCACTCGGTTCTCCGTTGGGAGGCACCTGACGGATCTCAGACGACATTCTCGAAATCACTTGATGACTGACCGGATTCGAAGTCGTAGATTTCGCCATGACAAGATTCAACCGAGATTCAGTGTCGCAAAATCTAGCTGTTAGAGCTCAATACGAACCATGAGGCTCGAGACCTCTCTTTAATAGGCAAACCCGAGAAGGCAAATTAGAGAGTAAGAAGCGACAGGAATTATCGCGAATTTTTCGATCTCGAAGTCGTTGCCGAACGACTGACATATCTCATGACAAGCTTGACAAAAATATGGTAAGCTCAGATTCTGAGCAAGTGACATCGAGGTGCAAATCGTCTCCAGGTATCAGGAAATAGTAGCAATCTAAGCGTCTCTACTGTGCCTCAAAGTCCCTTATCTCAAGCGCTCGACAAATCTGTCGAATCTACGAGTCTCTAACTCGAGTCTGGCTGACTCGTCGGAAATAACTCGAAATTCTCATCGCATGCGAAACAGCGATTTATTCCAAGAGAATGAAGTCAGAGCGAACCCCTGCGAAAGGC
>NW_003803567.1:0-3056 GCF_000255335.2 Galendromus occidentalis
TGTGGCTTAAGAAGCTAGTCGATGGGGCGAATCCGCTATTAGCAAGAAATCGTCGAGGTAGACGATCGAGATTATACCTTCTTGACGGAGCTTCGCTATAACCGGTTTCATCATTTTTGTGAAAACCCGAGGGCTGGTTTTGAGACCGAAAGGCAAACGTGCCCAGCAATAAGTTTGGTTGGCCCATTGGAAGGATAGGAAGGAACGACTAGCGCTGTGAACGGGGATGGAGAGGAATGCATCTTGAAGGTCGATGCGAGCGAAGAAGCAGTCGCTAAAAACTGCTTCCTTAACCTCGGCCCAGCCTTCCATCTTGAATTTGCAGTCCGGGATGAAGTCGTTAAGACGTTTAAGGTTTATGACCGGACGAAATTTATTCGTGCCTTTTTTGGCGACCAGAAATATGTTTGACATGAAGGTGATCTGTGAGGACGGAATAGGCGTAATTGCACCTTTGCCCAGAAGCTCGGTGATCAAGTTACCCATTACAAGGGACTCTTCTTGTGTAAAGTGGACGGGATGGGGCTGGGTTGTTTGAGTGGGTAAAGAGGAGAATTGAATGCGGTATCCTTCCGCCATGCTCAGGATCCATGCATCGGAAGTTAAAAGGCGCCAATTGGCGATCGAATCTTTAAGGCAGGAAAGCTCGGTACCTGGGGTTTGGGTTTGGTTGCCCGCGTTACCGCCGTTCGTGGCCGGTCGTCCCGATGTCACGTTCGAATTCTGTGCCGATTGCTGTCGCGGAGTCGCGCGAGACCATTCTGTGGGACGGCCCTGTTGTCGCCATGGAGAGCGGCGAGTTGTAACGTTGGTTTGGTTCGGCCGAATATAAGGGCGATATCGTTGGTAGCCTGATGTTGTAGCCGATTCCTCGCCAAGCAGGACTTTCTTATCCTTGCGTAGGCGTTCGACATTTTTCGCGAACGTCGGTCCGAGAAGAGATGCACCTCGTTCTGTCTTGGCTGCCGAGGTAGGCACCTTAAAGGCGTAACAGGCGAGTTCAACTTTGGCCATCTCGTTGAGTTTGGCGCTGATAATGAGCGATTTCGCGATATCAGAAAGCCTCTCCGCGAGAATTTTTGGGTCGAGCGGCGCTTGGGTCTCCGCAAGATAAGACATCGCGTCAGCAAGCGGTCGAGCCAGGAGTGCCTGAGCGTCCGCTAGCTTGACCAAGAAGCCATCGGCTTTAAGCGCGAAGAAAGATTTGTTGGATTTCAAGTGCGCTTCCACGTCGTTGAGAGGCTCCGGATTTAAGAATTGAAGGCCCTTTGGTTCAGGATACGCCTGGGCGAGATCCTCGGACAGTTTCTGAATGTCCTTGAGGTCGAACAAGCGCTTGAGAGCGGACACCACGCCGGCATTTATCGCAGGAGCTGAAGAGTCATCGAGCAGACCCTCGAAAATTGATGGGACGGCGTCATCTGTCGGTTTTGATTCCGGGTGTGTCTCTTCCTCGCACACTTCCTCTTCTTCAGAAATTTCGAAAGGGAATGTTTCGGCCGAGTACGAATCCATCATCTGTAATGTGGACACGAAAGAGGATTAGTTTGGCCTCTGTTTTCGATGCCTCTAGTTGAGGCAGTGAAAATATGATTTTCCGATCATTTGTTCAATAGTCCGTGAATTCCAGCACGTGGCGGACAATCAATAGGGCTATTAGGGTTAAGCCGTCATCGAGTCGTATCATTTGATCGCTCGGCATCACGTCAAAAACGTGGCATCACATACATGGCATCCAGTTCCATAGGAGAATGGGCATCGACGGGGCTGCGCCCGTCGGTTTGAGGTCGAGCTTATTGGTAAGCAAGCACATGTGCTTCGACGCACGTGTATACACGCGGAAGCCGTGACCGTGATAGCGGTTTTGAGGCTTGGAGACTGAAAGAGAGCTTGGGGCAGCGACTTTACCGGAAGGATGGTGAGGAATTCACGCGTCACAGTACAGTATATAGGGAGTGTTTCACGTTTTTGTTGGCACGCACGGAAACGCGACCGTTCTCGTCAAACGGAAAACAACAAGTGAGGGAGAACCAACCGATCGGCGACCTCCCTCCTTTCCCTTTTCTTTAAAGACCGCCTCGTCGCCTACCGGATCACAATCGCTACCTGCCCTCGGTGAACGATGAAACCGACGAAGTGGAATCTCTTCATAAACCAGACGCATTTTCGCCAAGCTCTCTCTGCGTCATTTTGACCGCGGAGCAAGATGGCCGACGGCCCGTTCGGCTGCTAGATCGGGTGTAAGCCAAGAGTCGTAGTAGGATTCGGTATAGGTGTCGAAGGTAGCAGACGAATTCTACGGGAAGAAAACAGACCGAGCAAGGCTGCTCTGGATATGCGAGGCGAAGCGCGCAACTTGGAATACCGACGGCACTGAATGAGCTCGTGCCAACTGACTGAGTGTGAGAGAGCTAAAGGCTGAATTACTGGAAATACCCTTCATCTTGTTATGAATACAGCGTGAATCTTACGCGGAAAGGGTATCTCAGTCAGGATGTTCAATAAATCGTAGACGATCATAGAAACGGGCTTCATGAAAACTCTCCGGTTGGCGAGCGTCGAGAATCCCTTATCATGCCGAATCCCGGTCGAAGACCCGCCCCTGTTCTCTAGAATCACCCTCCTCGAGATTTCTTACTCATGATTACCCTTTTCGAGGAGCGAGGCTCGATCCGTTGAGTTCAACCTTGGGCTCACAATTGAAAGTCCAAAACCCGTATTTTCCGCCAGTACCGGCGCTTGTCGGTATTCGGTATCATCCGGTACTTGTGTACCGGTTATGAACCAGTGAGGCGCATCCCCACGCTGAATCCTCCGAGCCCAAGCCTTCCATGTCCTTGAAGTGCTCTCCCCGGAGCTCCACAATGAGCGTAAGGACTTCCGAGCTGCTGGCGTACCGATATATGCGGGCCCCGGACAAAGACGTCGGCTATACTCGGAGGGCACCGCGCACGGCATCCTCCTGGTACAGCGTGCCGCATGGCACTCAGGGAAGATTCCGGCTTCTTAAAGAGCCCGAGTATCCATTGAGAGTACGTTGCCCGTTAGGGTATAAA
>NW_003803568.1:0-1103 GCF_000255335.2 Galendromus occidentalis
ATCTCCGCGGTCTGCTCTTCTACAGACACTTGACAGACGCTCGCCTCTTTCCACTCGAATCTGTAGATCGCCTCCTCATCCATCGGCGTTCCGCGCTACAACCGTGCCTGCTTCTAACCTGAGTTCCTGGCTACCTGTGTTCGCCACGGGAATGACTACCTCCTCATCCTGAATTTGCCATAAGACGCCATAATCCTGACTATCCTCGAGAATGCGACATCCCTCTTTCCTGCCTACCGGTTCTGCCTTAACGAACGCAACCGTACGCGGCTCTAGATTGACCGTATCCTTCGTCTTGAGCTGTACCTTCGGTGTTGTTTTCGGGAGCATCGTCGCGACTTCTTCGAATTTATCCGGTTTCAAAATCCAGGATTGCCCCTCCCAGTAAACCGTGACGTATCCCCTATCCAGAAGATCCTTTCCCAACAGAATTTCCTCGTAAGGCATAGCCTGATTCGGAAGAATTGTCAGCGTGACATCGGTCAATTGCAGCCCATCGGTTTCCAGATTAACCTTTGCCAGGCCTACCGGTTTAATTCCGCTTCCGCCTACTCCGCGAACCTGCGCTTGGCTCTATATCCAATTTCAAGCCCTCTGCCGACTGCTCTGAAATCACGCTGATGTCCGCCTCAGTGTCTATCTGTAGCGGTATGCGGAAAGCGTTCAGCGCCACCAATGACCCCTTTTATGAATGTGAGATACAGACGGCGTGCAGACGCTCCCACTGGTCAATAATAAATTCATTCCGTAGTTAGCCGTTGGCGACGTAAGACGAGTGTTCTCCTTCTCTATACTCATAGTCTGAGGTACAAGGGAAAACCCGGTAAATCCGCAACAATTTCAACAGTGGCGACGAGGATAACTTCTTGTGAAACGACTTCACGTGCAAAAGTCTCCAAGAAGCATCGAAACTCACGAAGATAAGAGAAATGGCGATCCAATTCAACGATTTGGCGAAGGTGATCCACGAAGCCGTCAAGGCTGCTCGACTTCAGACAGCGGACTCTCAGAAGGCCCTCATCAAAGATCTGATAAGTACGCAGTCGACAGATGCGCAGAAGATCACAGACTCCTTGAATAATCGCATCCCCAAATTCAACTAT
>NW_003803569.1:0-103988 GCF_000255335.2 Galendromus occidentalis
AAACAATTATTGTGTAAAACTCTCCTATTCATATCTCCCGCCTTTGTGTACTTGTGAACGATCTCACTCTCTCTTGGAGAGACACCACATGCACATTTTCAATAAAGCATTCGAGTGAAAGTCGCGCTCAATGCAGGTCGAATCACGAACGATCGAGTTCTCAATCTTGCGCGTCAAACTTGTGCTCCGAGTTTAAAAGTCCCTCAGTGCTCGAATTCGGCAAGCATCATCTATTTCGACAATTTGGTGCAAGTGACCAGGATTAACCCGTTTCGATCATCCGAATGCCTGTGGGACACTCGCCGAACCAAGACGACCGCTTGCTGCGGCACGTTGGGGCAGATCGCGTGCCTCAAGAGCCCGCTCAGGATCTCGCCCCGAGCCTGTCCGTCCTTCGCGGCCGAAGAACTCGAGCCAAAAATGCGCTCCTGGAAGAGATTCGGGCGATCAAGGACATCGATCGAATTACGGATTCGAATCGCCTCGAATTTCTCGGCGCTAAATCCAGAATCCAGAGCCGCGTTGAAATAATCCGAGCACTCGTGGATCAGATCTGCAGCCATAAATCGCTCCCGGCCAACGATGCTGAGCGTGAAGCCGAAGAGGCTGAGGTTGCAGTCGAAGCCTGTTTGTCGGCGACGGCACTCGTCGATGCTCTAATGGAGCTCCAATCGATAGAGAGCGGCGTCGAGTCGACATTGTCCGGCTCATCGAGCGGGTCGGCTGCCGCCGTCGGTAGTCAAACCCTTCCGCCGGTAGCCGCCGCGAGCGGCGGCGTCGTCGTCAGCGGATCGCTATCGTCTGAGCGATCGGACGGCGGCCTCACGTCAACATCAGCTCGAGAAAATGTCAACAATGGCTCGAATACGGCGAACAAGTGCGCGAACTCAAGACTATTCTTAGACACTGCCCCCGAGGTTTTCGAAGGAAGCATCGCCCGATACAAGCTATGGAAGTCTCAATTCCTAAACTACGTCCGAAGCCGAAGTGAGGCCACAGGTTGCGACAAGTTGGTCGCTATGTGCAAGCTCTTAAGAGGCCCTCCGAAAGATCTCATCTGTGAGCTACCGCTGACCGACAGCAACTACGAGGTAGCTCTCCGACTACTCGATGAGAATTACGACGTTCCGGATCGCCGGCAGCAGGATGTACTCGCCAACGTAGTCAACGTACCAAGTGTTCGTCATGCGTATGATACGGTTGGCTTGCGTGAGTTGTTAAATGTCGTTCAGCGCACTATCCTAGCGCTGGCGACTGTCAATGTACCCTTGCATACGATCGCCCTCACCTACGAACAAACAGTTCGTAGCGCACTCCCAATCTCATTGATCCTAACGTTCGACGATCGTCAGCAGCTCGATGCCGACTCAGGGGAGACCGAGCAGCAGGATCAGGCTGCCGCAGCGGCTGTGCGTCTGGAGCGATTGCTCTCATTCCTCCGCCGTTACACTGCGCTCCGGGAGAGAGCTTCAACCAAGCAACGGAATAATGTCGGAGACGTCAACGGATTGGGTCTTCACGATCAGAAGCGACCTAAGACGCGCGAAGCCCCCAGATTTCCGCCCCGTCAACAATTTCCGTCTACAGCCGTTGCGACCGCAAGCAAGGGATCTCGGAGGCAGCCAAAGGTTCGGAAGAACCCCTGCTTATTCTGCGGTAGCTCCGAGCATCGTCCCTCAGTTTGCTCAGCGGACCTTCCGGGTCATCGCCGCGTCGAGATACTTAATCAGAAGAAGCGTTGCCCGAAATGCTTCCAATTTCAACACGTATCACCGCGCCAGTGCGACGGCCCGAAGGAGGCCTGCCATAAGTGGGGGAGTAAAGATCATTATACCGTCATGCACAGCCTGGGACCGATTTCATCCGAAGAAACCGCGCGCACTGCCGCGAGCATCCTGCAAAGTGTCGCAGCCATTTCGACCATTCGCTCAATCGTCATGACGGCCTCTGCATTCGTCGTCCACGGCGCGCACCGAATCCGAGTCCGATGCTTCATTGACAGCGGGTCGATGGTTTCCTTTGTATCACCGAGGCTCATCGGACAGCTATCGGACATGCGGCCCCAGGCGCGGGTTGATTTACAGCTTCAAGCCTTCGCCAGTGAACACGCACTCGTCGCAAACCGTTACGCAGTCCAGTTGGTCGGAACTCACGACGATTCACAGAAGGTTGTCATCCAGGCTCATGAATACGCTTTCGGCGTCGACCCGCCCGCAAACTGTTCGCAGGAGATGCGCGAGCTCATCCGTCAATTCGGTAAAACTCACCAGCTTGCCGACGCTTCTTTGATCGACCCTGAGTTCGACATGGAGCCTGACCTGCTGATCGGCGTCGATCAGATGTATAAGATTCTACATCTGAACTCGGAGAAAATTCTCGCCGATGGTCTCATTGCAAAGGCATCACGCTTCGGGTGGATCCTGTCCGGTGCATACGGACCCAAGACCACACGTGGGGAAGTTGTCCGCGTTCATCCCATCTGCTGTCCAGCGACCCTTACGCAGACCGCCAAGGATATACAATGTCTGTGGTCATTAGATGCCGTCGGCATAGTCGATTCGAATGAGAGGAAATACAGCGCGGCTGAAGTCGACGCCATGCAACAATTTAAAGACAGCGTCGAGTATGATGGTCAGCGCTACACCGTCGCCATGCCGAAGCGACCGTCAATCCTCCAGCTCTCGAACAACTTGGAGATAGCTCGGAATCGTTTGATTGCTAAGCGGCGCAGCCTGTCTCGAAACCAGGAGTCCTTCCGACGTTATGATGCGGAGATATCGAAATTCCTCATGGAGGGCCACGCCGAAGAAGTCCACGTCGACAATCTCAGTGCTCCAAGCGCACGTGACCGTTCCTACTATCTACCGCATCGTCAAGTCATAACACAACGCGCCCACGGAGACAAATGGCGAATCGTCTTCGATGGTTCAGCGGCTGCGCCCGGAGAGACATCGCTTAACTCCCATCTACTAACCGGTCCGAACCTAAACCCGGATATACTCAAGCTAATGCTCAACTTCCGTCTGCGTCCAGTCGCATTGTCAGCTGATGTCGCCCAAGCGTATATGACCACCAACCTCGTCGAGGAGGGCAGACCGTATTTCCGATATCTTTGGCAGGGACCTCAGGATAAAGAGGTCCGATGTTTCCAAATGCGCAAAGTCGTATGGGGAGCGACGCCCAGCGGTTTTCTGCTGGCTGCTGTTCTCAGAGAGCACTTCGGGCGGATTGATCCTGAGTCGAAATTCGACCTCGGCAACTCATTCTATTTCGACGACATGTTGCGTAGTTTCGACTCCATTGAGGATGCCAGGCATTTCGTTGAAAAGCTCATACCTTGGATGAGGGCTGCTGGGATGACTCTCGGGAAATGGAAGTCGAATTCCGAGGAGATCCTCCAGCATGTGAACTCCATCACCTCATCTGGATGTACCCCCGGACTTGTCGAGACCGGTCTTCTGAAGGTGCTTGGAATTGCTTGGTCCCCAGGCGAGGACAGTTTCCACTTCCAGCTCGCAGATCTTGTCAAGACTACTGCGGACATCAAACGAGTAACGAAGCGCAACGTACTGCGCATTGTCGCTTCCATCTTCGATCCAATCGGTTGGCTCACCCCATTTACACTTCGAGGAAAACTGCTAATACAACGATTGTGGGACACGAAACACCGTTGGGACGACGCCATGTCGGGCGCTCTTCTGCAGGATTTCACGACGTGGTCGTCTGAAATTCCAATGCTCACCACTCTCAGTCTTCCCCGTTCGTGTTGGGATACGCAACGAAAGATCACATCCTATCATCTCCACGTCTTCGGAGACGCCAGTGAGCGAGCGTATGCTGCATGTGCTTATCTTCAGGGCATATACGCGAATGGAGGCAGCAGCTGCATGCTCGTGATGTCGAAATCTCGGGTCGCCCCAAGAGATGGCACGACCTTACCGCGCCTTGAGCTACTCTCGGCCCTTCGTGGGGCCCGACTGCGATCATTCATTATCGAACGCCTGAGTGTGTCGGTCGAGCGGGTGTTCCACTATACCGATTCTACTGTCGCGTTCCACTGGTGTACGTCAGCTGATCCTACGAAATGGAAAACATTTGTCTGCAATCGCGTGATCGAAATTCAAAGGCTCTCGTCGCCTTCTGAATGGTTTCACGTTCCCGGCAAGGAAACATCGCGGACATCGCTTCGAGGGGTGTCCCCGCGGACGAGCTCATTCCGAACACAGCCTGGTGGCTCGGGCCATCTTGGTTATCCGATTCTGAAGATCTTCGACCGATAACGCAGCCCCGGGCAGTCGTGACAAACCGGATTCAATTAGTACTGAAATCCGCCTAGTAGTCACACCCGTGGTCGTAAATTCGTCGTTGATAGATCTCGAACGCTTCGGACATTGGGAGAAAGCAGTCCGTGTCGTCGCGAATATGCTCCGTTTCATTCAACTCTGCCGATCTCGTCCCATGAGCTCAGCTGGCGAGTTACGCTCGCGAGCGGAGTCGCTCATCATCAAGTGGAGCCAGGCTTCGCATTTTTCGCAAGAGATCAATGCCACCCTCGCGGGGGAACGTCCCACTCGATCGTCTAAGTTGCACACCTATCGCCTACATCTCGACAGCGAGGGGCTACTACGCGCCAGTTCGCGAATCTCGCAAGGCCCGCAATTCACTGAGGACGAGAGGAATCCAATAATCATCCCCAGTAATAGCCGACTCGCTATTTTGCTAATTCTACATCATCATCGCACGAATGCTCACCTGGGCGTCAGCACCGTTCTGAACTCACTCAGAAAACGCTTTTGGATTCTCCGAGGTCGGCAGCTCATCAAAAAGATCCTTCGAGCATGCGTCATTTGCAGACGTTTGCATGGACCCGCAGCCGACCAAGTCCAGGCGCCGCTCCCGATCGAGAGAACTACGCTGACCGCTCCTTTTGCTGCCACCGCCATTGACTTCTGCGGTCCCTTCCAGTTCCGCTCGCGGGAGGGTATCCAAAAGAGTTACATTGCTTTATTAACTTGCATGAGCATCCGTGCAATTCATTTAGAGCTCGTCCCCGATTTGTCAGCCGTGCAAACGCACCTAGCTCTGCGCCGTTTCCTCGCCGAGCACCCGAGTTGTCGTCTCCTGGTCTCGGATAACGGCCGCTCTTTCGTTCGCGCCGCCGCGGACATTCGACGCTTGTTTAATTCGTCTCGCGACCCCGCCGTGCGGGAATTACTCGCTCAACACCGGATCACCTGGACTTTCAATTGCCCTCGCGCACCTTGGAGAGGTGGAGTGTTCGAACGGCTTGTTGGCGTTACAAAGGCTGCCCTTATGAAGACGCTCGGCCGAAGTCTGATTAGCTTCGAAGAACTTCGAACAATTATTCGGGAGATGGCAGCCATCATCAATAATCGTCCCATCTCCTACTGTTATGAGGATGTGGACGAACCTCGGGCCATCACCCCGTCTCACTTCTTGCGTGGAGGTCCTTCGAGCCCTCCGCTCTGCTCCGTCGCCACGCTGGACGGACTCGGGCCGAACGGTCAAGTACAGCTCACGCCGCCGGACGGCGAGCAGCTACGCAAAAATCTACGACTCAGGACTAATTATTTCAAGTCGCTGTCTACGCGCTGGCAACGCGATTACCTCTTACTGCTTCGGTCCGTCAATCTCGACGACAGAGGCAAACCTCGACCGATTCCAGATGGCTCCATTTGTTTACTCTGTGAAGGGGCTACATCGCGTTTCAAAGGAAACCTCGTCCGTATTACGGGATCGCGCCCAGGGAGGGATGGTGCTGTCAGAACGTACGCTGTTCGTTTCGCCAATGGATTCGAAACTACACGCGCAGCCCAACTCCTCGTACCTCTTGAGATTCCGGAGCAAAATGACAACTCAACCGCGGAGGTCATTTCGGAGGCGTGCTGAAACAGAATCCTTTCAGGGAGGCAGTGTCAATAATTTCCTATCTTCCAAACAATTATTGTGTAAAATTCTCCTATTCATATCTCCCGCCTTTGTGTACTTGTGAACGATCTCACTCTCTCTTGAAGAGACACCACATGCACATTTTCAATAAAGCATTCGAGTGAAAGTCGCGCTCAATGCAGGTCGAATCACGAACGATCGAGTTCTCAATCTTGCGCGTCAAACTTGTGCTCCGAGTTTAAAGGTCCCTCAGTGCTCGAATTCGGCAAGCATCATCTATTTCGACACCTACCGTGGTCGGATCCTCTGAGCGAATACATACGGCGGGATGCTCAAGGCCAAACTGCCTAGATCGTTGCGTCGGTTGTTCGAGATGAATTCGAATCACTTCCACTTCCAGCCGCGTATCTTCGGAAGATAGAGTCGATCGACAGAAGCACGGAATAGAGACGGCGCTTGACGTCGTCGAGGGCATGCGAGGGTCAGCTATATGTATTGAGCATGTTATCGAATACATCGATTCTGGATAAGCAATTGACATTCCTGTGAACCGAAGGATGGGATCAGGAGGGTTTGCTTGCATACGCCGAAATGCACCCTGGACATTCGATCTCCAGCAGCAAAGAACTTCGAATCACGAGAGCCCCCGAACTCATTTCTTAATGATATGTTTTTCGCTCGGCGACGGGTTTCGCGGAGAAAGGGATTCTCAATTTCTGACGAATAAAAATAATGGGGAAGACGAGCTCGTGGCAGCGCGGGTTGTTGAATGGGATCTCGAGATGCGACGGGAGGCTCGAGAGCAGTGACGAGATTTTCGACGAGAATAAAAGAGAATTTCAATGGGCACCTCAAGCCTGTGGACTGTTCATGACGCATCCGGGCAAGGAAAAAACGAGGGAAATGGGAGAGCAGTCTCGCCGGTGGACTCGGAGAAGCTGCGGAACGCTTCTGTCAAAGTGGCAGAGGCAGCGTTGAGAGCGCGGATTCCTCCCGTCTCCCCCCTCGATGTGAATTAAGTTATCCGTCGCCGTCCAATCGGTGTCGACAGTACGCTCGGTCGGCCATCGAATCGAAACCTTGTCGAGAGTCTGGCCGTGGTCGTCCGGATCCCACAACAGATTCCATGGTACGCTCATCAGCTCGTCGCTTGTCGTTTCAGCTCGGTTGCTAGGTAGAAATTTTCAAGTCGCCTACTCATTTGTCATCCCACTGGGAAGGAATTTATCCGAAAGCCGCGCGTTGTCGGTTAACTCGTCATTGTCGATTTTGCTTTGAGTAAGGTCTATTCCATCTCTGTATCCGGGGCGCGCTATTATTCGGGGCTGTTTCTTCCCCTCGCATGCTCCCTTTCCCCTATCGCAAATGGGCATGAGATCATCACAGCTCTGCTGTTTGCTCGTACCCCACCCTCCGACGAGCCCAAACGATCCAGCGCGGGACGTGTGGGAGATTCGTGAAAACGAATTAGATTCGGCGCATCACAATGACGGGAATCATGGAGAATTCTCGCCCACTCAGAACGAGTTTCAGCCCTTTATCCAGCTGAAACACACCGAGTTCTAGGGAAGGTGTTCCTATGTGCTGCTCCGTTAGCTGCGAGCACGAGGGTCGTCGGTCGACAGGCTGACTGTCGTTGTTTCTGCGCTGCTCGAGATAGCTTCGTGAAAGGAATATTTAAGTCCTCCCGATGCACTACAACAATGGATTTAGCGAGCAGCAGCTTACTCCCGTTCGTTCCCGCAAGCTGCTGAGATGCGCTTGAGACACTGACTTTTCCATCGAAACTTTCTTGATCCACCGGAGAAAATTGGGGATTTGTCTGTCGTTCGGGAGCCTTCACTTTCGAGTCACTTCCGAACGATTTCGGAACCTTTGTGTTGAGAGGAATTCCGAGATCTTCTCGTTCCACTGTACTCCATAGGAAGCAATCTCCCGAAGGAGTTCTTCCCTGGGAAATTGGGGATTGGCAAACGGTGGTAGAAACGTTGTATGCGATTCCGCTAGAGGCAAAAAGGATAATAGTTCTGATCGATGTTCTCGGCCCCCGAGTTTTCCATCGATTTTAATGCGACACGATTGATCGGTGGAAAGTCACCCAGTGGAGATAATTCGGACTGTCGATATTCGATCTGAATATCGGAATTGACGGCGGCGTGCATGACGAGACATCGAGTCGGCCGTGGCGCAGCGCGAGCGTTTGCCTCGGCGCTCCTTTTTCGGTCTCCTCAATTTACGGAATGTTTCTCGCACGTACAGCGGGAAACAGGGCCGGATCCGTGTATGATTAATGCATCGTGTACAGATTGAAAAATCTATGCGTTCAGCATGCCCGAAATACCCGCCCGAGAAAAATTATTGTTCCATCGAGGAGAAGGAGCCCATCCTGTTTAGATTCCGCCACCAGTTGTTGCTTTTGACGGACGACGTCGTGACGCGACGCCCTATTCATTAGAGTGCATCCTGGATATCGGTCACCTAAAACGTCAGCTGGAGCGCTGAGCAGAAGATCCTTCTTCCATGAACGGCTGCCGACATGAGCCGGGAGCGATGGAGCGAATAATGACGGCTTTGTGAGATCTCGCTAATTTCGATCTACTGAACCAAGCGGACATGCTCATCGAACAGCGTGCGAGGTCTGGATAGAGCTCGTTCAGCTCTAGGAAATTTAATTTCTGTCCAACATGAGTAAGAAAAGGAAGAACACCACTCAAGCTGGCTTTGATGGCTGCCTCGTCTTTCCCGTACACGGGGACTGGACTTGAAAGTCTACGTAATTGAAGATCATCAAGGGATCTCCTCGGGAAGGACGGAGACGGAAAAACGAAGGGCTCTCCATCCGACTATCCATCTGTTCATCCGACCGCCGACCGACCAACCGTTCGCCAATGGTCTCTCTGAGAATCCATCCGTCTGCAAGTCTTTCTGCTTCGCTCAGTCAGCGCTCTTAGAGTTTCTCGCTTCTATGTTCGAGGGGCAGTGACGGGGGACAGGGAGGGGGAGGGGGAAGAGACGAATAGGCCTTCAAAGAACCCAATTTAGATCATCTCAGTCAGACTCACTCGGAGAGACACATACACACGAGATCTATCGCGAACTATCGCAGAGCATCCACCTGCCTCAACGACCGGAGCAAAGAGTAAGTCAATCAAGGGACAGACAGCCGGGCAGGCCGTGCCTCCCTGGGACAAGAGTATCAAATAGTCGGCCCCAGTCGAAGAGGGATCGCTCTTTGAAAGCGTCAATCTCAACTTAACCGCCTCTCTCGGACCGATCTAAGTCGCACGCACTGTCGCACCGTAGCTCCCGAACAAATTAATGAAGCCACTCGAATAGGAAGCCATTTATTCGCTCCCTCTATCGCGCGGTGCCTACTCTCGCACCGGGTGACTTGGTAAATCAGAGAGTCTGCAGCGCCATTCGTTACAACAACCCGCTCAGGATGCCTACGCAAACGCCGAACAGCCCGTTCCCCACTCATGAGCACGTGCGAGCCGCATCTCCGTTGCGCGCTCACTTCCCAGGAGCGTTCGCCGCAAGCTGTTCCCCTCAGGTGATCGGTCGAAATTGAGACCGAATCTAGACACGAAGAACGCCGAAGACTCCGCAAAAGAAAAATGGAAAGGCTCGCTCCGAGCTGCTCTTCGACAGTGGAATTCGCGGGGAAAACTCGCCCAGGGATGGCAAACAATGTCTACGAGGAATTCTGCCCTAGCGTCGGTCTCAATAGAGGACGGGAGAGCGAGGAAAAAAAACATGCTAATTCAGAAGCGCTTAGCAATCCGGGGCAATCGTGGAAACTTATTTTCGGTTATCTTTCCGAGCGAGTTGGTTGATGACGGATCTCGCTGCCCGTTCGAGCGACGAACCTGACAATAGGTCAGCCGATAATAATCACTTAGGGAGGGGACTTCGATGACAACTCTCCCGCCGTACATTGGGATAAGGACGGCAGACAGAAACGAATCAGCTATTAGATAGAACCCGAGCATTGTCCTCTGTCTGAGTGCATGAAAAAAGTTCGTACTCCTTTGATCGTTCGTCGTGCGTATAACAATGAATAGAGTCTGGATCGCTGTATCTGCGAGTCTCACAACGAGAATGCTCGCTGCACGAAAACAGTGGGTGTGTTACGTC
Source organism: Galendromus occidentalis (assembly GCF_000255335.2). Taxonomy (NCBI): domain Eukaryota; kingdom Metazoa; phylum Arthropoda; class Arachnida; order Mesostigmata; family Phytoseiidae; genus Galendromus; species Galendromus occidentalis. The sequence goes on from NW_003803569.1 coordinate 10,048, forward strand.
CGTCTATACTTCCGCTGGTACCCCATTCTCGCGATGATCCCTGCGACTGCTATTTCCATCCCCTCAATATTCCCTACACCGTGGTGAATGGATACGCGGTCTCGGAACGTATCGTGTCTGCATCACCATAGATCCAAACACATTCGTGGGCGATCCGTGTCCGGTTCAGAGAATGAGGGCTTCGAGGGTAAAGGGAGGAGCCCCTTGGAACTCATTGATGAGGAAGGTTTTCCCGCTATTCCAGACTTATCGTCCCGGAATCGTTTTCATGAAGAGAGTTTCCGAAACTCGCCGGGTCCGCCATGATTCAGCGACTAAATGTACTAACTAAGTGAACACGCGTCATTCCCCGCGAAAGGAGTATTCACGCTGGAAATCGCGCGCCAACAGCACCGAGCAGCCTTTATCAAGCGCAGGGCATCGGAGCGAATTTTAAAGCTTGGTTGGCTCGTGTAACAAAGTTTTCCACGACAGAATTCCGAGTCCCAGCCAGGTGTCAAACGCGCGCCCGCCTGGGAATTTTCCAAACTCCATTCGAGGCACTAAACCACGAAAATTGCGACAGCAAAAAATCTTCCCGCGAAAGGGCGAACTCCAAGCGCTTCTCAATCCAGCGTCAGAGGTCTCTGTCCGTCGACCTCGATAGATGGGAGTTGGTAGTTCTCGGATTGGACGCTCCTGAAAGGCACCGATCCCGGGTAGCCCAGCTCGAGACACCGCATTAGAGCTTCCGAGCTGCAGTGCTCGGAACTCCATCGATCCGAGCAAGAGTTTGCAGAATTTTTCATCCTCCTCCCGGTGTCATGCCGCCGACCGACCGAGAGTCGCCTCCGTGCTCTAAACAACGGAAGCTAGGTGCTGGAAATTCGGCGGCTCGCGTCTGGAAGGAATATCTTACATGAGACGAGCCCCTACTTACTGGAGCAATCAGCCGGCTCTTGGACTCGAGACAATGCTGACGAGTCTCTGCGAGTTTGCCGGTGACGCCCTCCCCGCTCGGGCTATTCGGTTCCCTCCTCGCTTAAATGCCTGGAACAGATTTTGTTGGCTTCCTTATCATAACCACAGTATGAAGAGCTCAGATATCTCGGGAAGCGACGACGAATTTCAAGATTGTCTGTTCCTGATCGTTCTCTGATGCTCGATTTGCTTGCGTGAATGAGCCGCTGGCGTCCTCCTCTGGCGGAAAAATGAAGTCAGGCGACAAAACTCCACACTGACTGAGCGACGGACACCCTCTTTCTGCTGGACCGCACTCTGGCCACGGGTAGGCAGAGGGGGCCGAAAGCCTCTGCGTTTTGAGATAAAACGAATTTGAGCGAATTCACACGGACAGAGTTTTGAACGAAGGAGCGGCCAACAGCTCGTCCACCCTCCCTGCCTGAGAATGCCGTTTGCTCTTGCTGCTGGCCACCGACTTCGAGGCGATAAGGCGAAACGAATGGCTAATGGAAGAAAAGAACAAAACCTACTGGAGACGGAAATCACTGCTCTTTTTTTTTCGTTGTCCTTCTACCGGAGAAGCACCATCATACATGGCGCGGAAGCAGAAGTACGCGCGAGGATGTCACTGGCTGAATTTCGTTACATTTAGGAGCGACACTCGAGGTGTTCAAACGCCTCCGATGGCTCGACCAAAATGCACTGTCGTGGAGCTACGTAGCTACAAGTGCATCGGGAGCGGGGCAGATATTCAAACTTCGAACAGCTTGCGAGAGACCTCCCGTGGAGCCGTTGAAAACGAAGTCTTCCCGTGAAAGCGTTCCGCGTCAATTTGGCCGAGCATCTCCCCGAAGTCATCGTCTCGCTTATCCGCTGACTCTCCGTCGGAGTCTCCCATGAACGGCCCCGACTGTTTTACGTCAAATAACTGACCTTCACCTCACTCTGTCCTGAGCCAGGACTACGGGAAACTACCATGGGAATCCGAACTCGTAATCACGATGAACACGTGATCGCTGGAGTCGGATCCCCACCTCCGGCACGCTCCGCGTCCCGACATCTCATCCGAACAACGTGTTCTCGCCTCCGGTGGGGGCTTGTCCACGGAAGTTTCGAATACCACTGGATTTCGATCTATGGGAGGTTCGGAGCCTGGCCGGAACGGCGGGGGGGGTCTGTGACTTCCGTTGAAGTTTTTCTCACTCCTCTGCGGTTATGCTCAAATGATACATGGATGCAGAGCAGTCACAGTGGTCTGCTCGCAGAGTGGCGCGGGAGTCGAAGTAGTTTACAATCGACGCAGCGACAATCCTGGAAGTCCTCAGAATCTCTGGAGAGATAAGGATCGGAGCTCGGAACATTGTTTGCGAATATAGGCCCAGCTGTTCCTATAATATCGATCAAAGCCGAGGTTTATCCGTAGGCGGGGGGTCTGGTGAGCACGAAGCGATGGTAATAAGTTCAACAATGGAGACCGCTGACAATGAGGATCCACGACCGCGAAAATTTAACCGCTGTAAGTGGTTCCCAGAAGAATTGTGATTCAATCAGATTCCGTGCGCGGGTGTTCTCGGGCCGTGGTCCTGTCGCATGTCCCTTGCGTCGCAAATGTCTCTCTCGCGAGAGATTTGAATGAAGAACTCGAGCTCTATGGTGGCTCATGTGCTCGTATAGAGAGACTTGTCCAAGAGCCTTCTATAGGAGCTCAGTTTAGCCTCATAGAAGGGCCTCGTCAATAATTCTCACGTACAGAGACACACGCACCGGCACGGACGCCCATACAGACATCGGTGTAAATAAACTATCCGAGCAGCTCATCCACTCATTCTGCAGCAGACCATCGGGCCACCCAGTGTCTGTCTGAGACGCTAGGTTTCGTTGTGAAGAGGATCACGTCGCCGCCAAGGAGAAGGACGACGCTAGCGGCGACGTCGTCGTGCTCCTCTCACCCGCTGTCTTGTCTCCTCGTCTAAAATGCATCGGCCCCGGTCGGTAGGTCGCTCGTAGGTTCGCTTTGGAGATGGACGGCTAGAGCGGTCTTCCAGCCGAGGCTTCGCCGAAAAATCGGATCTTCACTCCCACCTTGACCTCGATGGATTCTCAGCTTCAGCGATGCCTGGTGGAGCAAACATGGAGGAGCTCCATCCGCATGGAAATCCTCATGGTTCGAAAGAAGAAGAATCTTCCACCCTATATCCTGCAGATCCTGCTGATTCATCTGCTGGAGCTCTATATCACACAGATTATATTATCCCCTCCATTTCGGGATCCCGTCGACTGAGCGAGCGATCTCTGAGGCTAGGCCCGGGAGGACTCAGATTTTATTCCCTCTACAACAATTCGATGATACGTGGAACATCGCCGGCTGCTCCATGCCTGAGTATCCTGTGCTTGGCACGGATGGGTACTGCGAATCGTATGGGGTAGAGCTGGCGAAGCGGAGTAATAATAGGAGTTACGAGGAGCAAAGAGATTTCTCCAGCGATGACCCGCAGACCCGGTGCAATGGGGTGGCCAGAGGCCAATAAATTTGAATAGCCAACGTATTATTACCAACGGTGGAGCCTTTTTGACTGCAGCTGTTACTCGGAACAGTTGGCGTCGGTGGCGACGACTACGGAAGCAGATGGCCATCTCGGGGGCTCGCCCTCGGGAGCTAACTTCGGAGTCATATCATCATCGGAAGCTCGAAGAGGAGGGAAAGAGAAAAAAATTGCGAAGTTGGAGGACGACAGCTCTCGAATCGACAGAGAGCGACGACCGAAATCCGGGAATGAACCTCCGATGGAGTGCATTGACGCTGATTCGAATTTTCTCCGCACAGGGAGGATATTCCGCGGTGTCGAATTTTTTTGGGCCATTCCCCGCAGCTTGAGCTAAGAAGCGAGCAGAGAGAATTCCCCTGAGAATCTCTCAGAGATTTCCAATGTCAAGGAGATCAGGCTCCGATTCATGGAAGCAACTTGACGCAATCCCTCGCTGAATGGATCTGAGGTCACTATGATTTAATTTCCTCCTCCGACTGGCTGAATTGTACTAACAAACCCAAAAAGGAGAGTTACGAGTTGATAGCGTCCGTCTGGTCTGCAGGTCAGTCAGACTGACCTGCAGACCAGACTCAAGGTCCGAGGGTGAGGTAACTGCCATGAATGAGAACTACGATACTTCGAGTCTTCCCGAGTGAACGTCATCCAATATGTAACTCAATCGAGTACTTCAGGCGATCATACCTCATTTGTCCGAATCCAGAAGCGTTCCGCGGCCGGGCGGCGTGAAAGGCTAATCCGCGAATTGTAACGTGCCATGAGCTGCATCTTGCAACAATTGTATAAATATCTCGTTGAATGATCGAGCTTGCGGTGTTCGATCCCGGCTCACGGGTTCATCACGCCGGAACCGCTGATAACCCCGAATCCGGTGACAGATAACGAACTTCAGGGAAATGTTCATCACGATCGCAGCACACGCTTGTGATTCGATTTTTATCGTACTATTTACATCCCAATTGGTTTTCGCCGGCGTTTACTCACGTCTTATCCGAGCTCGGAAGCCCTCAACACCCTTCAGATCCATGGTTCCCACGGAAGCTAGGTAGCCCTTATAGTCAAGAATACAACTGGACCTGCCCGCGCGAAAGTCCTGCGGGTAATGCAGAATCCACGAAATTTCGACATGTCGGTGTTCGGTACGGGGAGCCACCGGAATCGAAGGGATTGATCCGAAAACATGGGATCACGTAGCTGTCTGTCATACACGAGCGGAAAAGTCCGTATACTACTCACGGAGAACCGATCCGGTGGTCAGAACTCGGAGCAAGAAAGGCCCTTCGAACAAATGTCTCCATTGACGTCTCGTCTTCCACGTGTTTTTATAGACACATCTGCAGTTGGTAAGATCGGTAGGCCTGCGAAGCGTGGTCGTAAGAGAAGTCGATCCTGCAGGCTGTGCCATCTGGTTCGTTTCCATCCAGGAGCGAGCGCGACGTCGCGTTATCAGACATACGTACCAAAGGATGACCCGCAGTAAAGGGATCCCTTGCCTGATCGTTCCCTATAAAGTAGTGTGGTCGCGAATGAGTTCGTCACATTCACTCCGCGAAGTGCCCTAGCCCATCAGTGAGAACCGCGCGATCAAAAGAAGTGTCGATGAACGTGTTCGTACTATTAGCCGCCCTCGTCGCCTGCGCCGGAGCTCATCCTGGGGGTCATCATCATGCTGCATTCTTCCTGAAGGTACGGTGCTCGTTCCATTTTCGCAGAGGTTTGCTGCGTCTTCGGCGGATCCCTCAACCGTACCGGACTATTTTCCCGTTCGCTCCCCCACGGAGAAGTTTTGCGGAGAGTATCTTCGGAGCTCTCCGAGAATATTGAAACACTCTTTGAGGATCCCTTACTCGTTCACACGAGTTCTCGGTCGTGACGACGCATTTTTTTCAACAGCAAGGCCCTCCCGTATTCAAAACCGCCCCGCCCCCAGCGATCCCGCTGAAGGGCGCCCACGAGAACATCGTCCTCAGCGCAGAGCTCTACCCGGCACACGATCATCCGCTGCCGGCAGCACCGAAAATGCATGGGCAAACTTTCATCATTCTGAAACAAGGTCATCCCGCGGAAACTCATGGAGGAGCGATTTACGGAAATCAAATCATGACTCATGGAAGCGTCGGTGGGGGTATCGGTAAAGCCCACGCCGTCGCCGGACCCAGCTACTTGGTCTCCACCGTACATCACGTTCAGAAAGTTTCCCAAGGAGGTACGTAACTCGGAATTCAGATCATCGGAGCTCCGCATCACCGCCCATGCAAGACTTGCTTGTTGCTCCCACAAGGTTCTAAAATATCATAATAATTGTATTAACCCAGGGAAATATCTTGGAAGCATCGATGGTCACGCTCATGATGCGTGGCCTTCCGCCGGCGGGCTGGATGGGAAAATTCTGGTGAAGGGCGGACCAATCCCCGCCGGCCACGGAGGAGGATGGTGATTCGTGTCCAAAGTCTCTGCTGATTCTACCGGTCAAGGTTCCGGATCAATCAGCGACGGGAGAGGCTCCATACCAAAGCGGGTCGTCAGTCGTGACTCTCGGTTCTGGCTGGTCCAGTTCCGGTTATGCTTATCCTTCCAATGTCCAGATGTCCTGACTGCGTTTCTGACTGTTTACTACCCAAGCTTTCGAGCTTACGCGGATTTTGTGGATGGAGCTTGCGGGTGTCATCTCTCTGCCTCCGCCGGATTGTACTCCCTCCTTTCAATAAAGCCATACGTTATGCTTGGAGAACTATGTCGTCAATCCAAGAGGTAGCACTGGGCGTACGCTGAACTCTGGGACTGATTCTTGCCTAATCGTCACGAAATCTTCCTCTTCGATTTGTGCCGCTAGCTCCTGCCTGCGTCTTTTTCTTAGAGGGCGTACGAGGAGACCTCTGAGGATGCCATTCCGGGAGCGGAAAGGGAGAAACATTGATGTCTGCATTCGTAGCTGAATTATGCAAAAGTATTCGTTTTCTCCGCCCCTCCGGCATTGTATTCCATGATATTCCGTTCGGTGACATGGCAAACTCATTCCCCATGATAGCGAGGATGAGACGACGGCGTCCATAACTTTCCGCTCCGGAAACCTCTAATGAAAACTAAGAAAACACATTCGTCGTTCAATATCGCTATCGATACGAACGCCAAGGGAGGCTCACAATTTTTTGAACAAAATCTTCATTCCGCTCTCTTATATCCTATACAATGCGATGAAACGCCCAATTCCGACTAAGTTCCGGCCGAGTCCAAAACGCATCTCTGGCGTCCATGTGAGCATTTTCCCTAAGCTTCCCCAATCGCTGGGAGCATCGGATAGTGGCGGATATAGAATACGTGCGCAATATCTTCCTGTGATAATTTCAGGATCTGAAGCACCATTCGCTAAAGTCGTATACGACGCTTTCAGTGCTCGAATCGTGATGCACGAGAGATAGAGATGTCGTCAGTCTCCCAAATTCTCTTTCTATTGGGTCTTACGACCTTTTAATGACTCAAGCCTCCAAAATCCGCTGGCCTCATCCGACCCCGATGTATCCACAGTGTCGGCGCATAAACCACATCGGATCAGCATTCGGCATCGTATTCAATAATTCCACGCTTGCTCATGCCCCTCATTTTCAATCCAGATCCGAGGCGTCAGTTTCGTAAGAATGCTACGTTCTGTGGCTCTTTTTTTATTTTTCAGCAGATTCCCATGGCAAAATCTGTTAATGTATTTCATAAGAATGAAGGACATTCGAAACCGCCGGCGGGCTGCTTCTCTGAACGATTTAGTCCAAGATGAAGCTCACGCTGAAATCATATTTATTCGATCGAGCGAACTTGAGACAGCTTAAAGAATTCCTTCTAGGCGATTACCAGTCATCGGGTAATCGCGACTCGTGAAGCACCCGCGAACTTCGACGCATCTCATCGCGGGTCGTCGACTGCGACACCGACCCGCTGTCGATCCGCGTCGTTGTGTGAATGTTCCCAATCAAAGTTTGAGGAGTATCACGGCGTTTCTGATAATTAGAATCCTTCCGTCTGGCTTGAGCGAGTTGCTGGGAAACAGAATTGTCTAACTAGTAGACCATCTCTCGTAGACTTCATAACGAATTCGCAAACGAGCGAATAAGAAAAAACACCCGGGGAACCCTGGTTGACGCGACTGCCCAAACGATTTTCAAGCTAATCGGAAGCGGAATCGCGCGGGGCGGCCACGTACGCGCAACGAAGGAAGCGTTTTCGTAGTACGTAAAATCGCGCGTACAACGTAGCCCATTACTCGCACCCTGAAAATTACTTGAAGGACTTTTTGAATTTCCCGACCGGAGCCCTTGTACCGTTCGATAAGGGTCCATCCTACGACACGATCGCCGTCATCGGCGGTCACAACACCTCAAAGTATAGACTTGAGGTCTTGTACCGTAGTCGGCGAACGCTAAGGGCCAGAGCCCGGAGCGGAATCGCGTAGAAATGTCACTCTGAACTGTCGTTAGGAAGAGATAAATTTCGTTCACGCCCGTAATCCGAGTGAGCCGCATTAGAAATTTCGGAAAAGATCAACGCACGACCGAAGTTCTGATAGGCCGACCAGATGTTCGTCTCCGGTTATATCATACATCGAAGCCGAAGTAGACGGCGAAAGTCTTTGTGTTCTCTCCTGTGGTGCGCGACCGTGGTCGCTGGTACTTGCACCGCAGCGCTGACAGGGTAGCATTAGCCGTTGGGTCTGGCTCAGAAACCACCGGCGCGTTTCAACCGGCTGACACAACAAACAACATTGCGTGAACTTGTGTATTCGAACCGACGTGACTCTGCCTCGCGAACTGTGAGCGATCTTGAGATCGATTTCCAGTCTCCACGAAGATCCGCCCAAAAATGATCCGCCAGCTCGTCCTGTTGTTCTGTGCTCTGTGTGGTGCCCAAGCTCTGGCGGGACGACATCGGGTCCTGCACGATTGGGGGAACTCCGCCGGCTCTCGGCCCGATCGCCATTGGGGTGAGAGAGACGTTTTCCACGGGGATTATTCTGTGGACGAGACCCAACTGGGAGGACACTTTGTCGTTTATAAGGTAAGATTTACGGTGCACGGTGTGGTCATTTGCGTTGAAACTGTTCCATCGCGTCGATGTCGTGTTCAGCCTCGTTCTTATCTCGATTCCAGTTTCTCAAAACGATAAAAGCACTCGGCTCGTAGAGATTTTTCCACGATTCGGTAGAGGGAGGCCATAGATTTCAATGTATCAGAGTAGGCGCTCAGGAACGTTTTTCACAGGTCCCGAGTCCGCACGGCAAAGTCAGCAAACAAGAGATTCCAGCCGGAACCAAAATAGTGATAAACGACTACGAAGAACAAGAGGAAGTGGCTGCAAACGCCGTCAGGCCGCCGAACGGATTCCATTGGTGAAAAAAGAACGGCAATCCGTCGACAGCTATCGAAGTCGGAGGAAGAAAACATTTGCGAACGCCCTTGTATATTTATTTTATTTTGGACGAAGTTCGAGTGTATATTCGGAATTGCTTCGCAATCGCCGAGCGAGGGAAGCTCCAATAAATGTGTCACAATTTGTCGAAGAATTCGCCTCTTGACTTTGAAAGCACGAGCATCAGAAAACGCCGCGTTCTGATTGTGCGACTTACTCAACTTTAGTGCGGCCGATCGATTTCGCTTCCCATTTTCGAAGTATCGCGAAAAAGAATCAGTACTCTTTTCTCTTGATTTCCATGATGGGTTTCGCAACTTCCACCGACTCGAGGCAATTTCCGACGAGGGTCAAGAGCGGAGGTGTTCCGTTAATGCGCAAATTCACGAACAAGTCTGATCGACTTGTTTGGCGGACGGTAGCATCGGACATCAATCACTCATTCGGTGTTCGGATCCATCAGAACAATGATAACCGCACACTTGGATGATCTGGTGTCAGAGCACGAAGCCGCTGGATCCTGATCTTCACGAGCGTAAGAAAGTTGTAGGAATTTGTAAAATTGAACTTCTCTCCCCTCAGAAAATAGAGCTAGATAATTGTTCAATTTTTATCGATCATTCCTATAAGCGAAAACTCATCGATACTCCGCCGCTGCGCCGCAGGGCAGAGACTCACATTGCGGATCACAGTCGAATTACACGGCCGCGCATCGATTGAAGCGGAGTAACGACGTTCGCGAATTTTCGGGGCTTCGATGCTCCCTCCAGAGAAAAAATCCATAGCGCTAGCTGAGCATTCGTCTTATTGTTTTGACTCCGCGCGGGAGTTGCACTAATTGTGAAAACCAGTGAAACACCGTCAACTCGCTTAAACAGGTACTATCAGCTCGATAGTTCGAAGCGAGCAGCTTGGCGGAACATAGTAAAGCGAGAGATTGGAACAATGAGGCCGCAGCAGGCTATATATAAAATCCCTACTGTCCCATATCAGGCATTCCACCTGTTTTCCGAAGCCTAGAAACCGTTTCACGTACTACGTACTTCCACTAACGGATATAAACAGAGGCATTGACAGCTAACGGAACCCCAGACATCCGTCGCGAAAGAGTTCTCAAGCTTATCGGCACACCGACGACAAAGTCACCTATATAAGACCATCTGTTTAGCAAACAGGATCCTAAGCCGATGCGGCATGGTACAAATCATGTCAACCCTAGATAATACATCCATTGCTTCGTTCGATATTCAGACTTGCGTTCGACCCTCCATGGAAAGGTCGGCGAATCGCGGCGCGAAAAAAAGAGAGCGTCGAATGCATACAATTCACAGTCAGACCTCGCATCGGTCGGGGGAATGATATTCCATGGGCATCGATACGGAATTATTTTCCGATAGATTCAATATCGTCCGACAAGATATTCCGCAGTGATCAGTATCGACATCGACCTCGAGAGGGAGCAACGAACGGGCTGTGTCAGAGGGAATGTAGACGGGGCGTATGTAGGAAGTGATCGCGTTTGTCTGCGACCTCCCTGACCTTCTTCGACAACAAATAATCCTCGTAATGGTGGCCATAATGGTATTACCACAACATGTCAGAGGTCAGCCGGATCACTTTCAGCTTTTAAGACGATTTCAAGCTACTTTCGTTCTCGCTGAATAGAGAATTAGATAGCGGAAATCGCTGATTGACTGATGGAGAGAATTTTACGTCAGCCGGGACTTCACCTACCCCTGCCGATATCTCAGGATATCGGGAGCGCGGTGCTTCCCGACCTCTTCGTGTGCTTGACCGTCTCGAGTTTTCCTGAGCAAGAGCTTTCCTTCTGCTTTGACGAACTCGTCTCAAACGTCCGGATTCGTCGGAAGTTGTCCGCTCGAGATGAGGGGGAGAAAGCATAACATAAAAGGACAGCTCTTCAGAACGGCTTCAAAGCCAGGAACGTCTGAACAAACGAGCCATCGACGACATGGGATGTTCTGGCTTTCGTAACACCGTTCGGCCCCGACAGAGCCTTGCGGAGCTCGAGCTACTACGACTGATTGCAGAACGACCGCACGGAACTCGATTTTACATTGGGACTGTTGTTTTTGCGATGCGCTGTCGAATACTCTGAGGAAACGTCAATGTCGGATATGAAAAAACAATTGTCCTAGGCGGGTATTCTCTTCTAAGTAGTTCGGAATAAGGAGCAATGGCCCTTAAAGATTCCGCGCAATGCGTACATTCTGGGAGCGCAGGAAAGGCGAATCAATAAGGGTTCGAGCGTCTCGATCGCTTCACTCCAGGAAAAAAATATGTGTATTTGAAATTCCTGTGACGCGAGACTCGCAACAAAGTTTATCGGAGACTTCGCAAGCTCGTCACACCGGCGGAGCGGCGATACCGAGACGCCGAGGAATACGTCCTCCGAGCTGCAGGCTTCGGGCTAGACTGATTGTGGGTAAAACTCCTAGCGAGTCGGTGTTGGTCAGGACTCTCAGGAGAAAGGGTCCCAACCGTGGGAGAGAGATAAGCTTCCACGAAGGCTGGAGCCTCCACATCAGTTGCCTGCTGGCGATTCGACGAGAGTGTTCTCTCAGTGCGTGCGTTCGCTCCAACTGCTCCAACTTCTGGATGTTGTTTCATTGTCCGTTCCAACTCGAGAACGCGCCGTACTTGCCATTGGAAACCGTCGGAGAGCGACAGCGGCTCGAGCTCGGCGCTGAGTGGTGCGCTCAGCCGCGAGTCCTGGACGCGCCGATATCGTATCCGGCGAAATCGCCAGAAAGTTTTTGAACGCTAAAATGTGAAACCGCGCAGAGAATTCCGGAAAAGCGTCGCCGAACGTGAGTATCCGCGAGAGAGATCCGTGAAAGACTTCGGTCGTCTTGTTCGCGTCATCCACTCAGTTCGCAGAGGATTCGCGCTAGAACCATGGCGTGATTTCGGGGTCTATCGCAAGGGAAAGTGATTCAATGCAGCGACTGTCAGCTTTGCCGTCGATGGGATATCGGTCGGATTTATTCCCGATAGAACCATCTGACATTTGGCCTTTCGGATGCCGCTGTAATCCTTTAATAGAAGAAAACAAAGAAGAAGCGAATTTGCTCCACGAACCGTCTAGCGCTCGGGATTGGAGCGGGTTTGGCGCCAGCTGCTGTTCCTTGAATTATGAAAATGATACAAGTTACGATGACCATATTGGAAAGCTCGTCGGCGAAACCGAATGCTGCCGGCCTGTAGGAGACACCAGGTCGCGATCCGTGCGTGAACATTCTGCGGGACTTTTCCATTGCGTCCCAGAAGTTGCTCCTCATAGATCGATGCTAAATATTGATAAGCGAGCCCCAAGTGAAGCCCACGGCGCGGTCGCTTCTGCTAGTCCCACGATGAATGCAGAAGGTCCGACGACAACGTCGGCGTCGCCGCAAGCAGCAACATCTGACGCAGCAATGAAGCCAAAGGGACTCCTTTGAAGTTTCTCCGTCCGCTCGACTACCTGCTAATGCAGTCTCGGCCTGCAGAGTGATAAATGAAGGTTTTCCAGGCGCGTTTCGCATGCAGCGAAAACCGTGCTTTGATTACTTTCCTTTGCACGAGGTTTCCCTCGAGCGGATGGAACTCCGTTCCTTTTTCGTGCTCTCATCTGCCGCCGAGATTGGGTGCGCTTTCCGTGGGGGTCGTCAGGAAATCAGTTTGTAGTCGTAACGATCCCTCACGAATGTGTTCGCCGTAGTTGCAACATGTTCCTGCTTTTCTCAGAGGAGCTCCCTAATGCAGTCTTCGTATAATTCGGAAACCAGGCTGCCAGGCTGTATGCGAGCCGTACTCAGAACTCCCTCCTTCCACAGTTTTCTGTTCCCCCTATTTTCCCATCGTATCACCTCGGGGCCTCCTTCCGGAAAGCAGTCCGCAAACCTGTCAGTAATGCGAGGAGGCTGAGCAGAGAACGAGAATAACCGGCGTCAGTGGAGCGTTCGGTAGATTCACCCCTGTCGCTGAGCTCCTGAAGTCTATGACGCGATGATCCTCGCTCATATTAGCAGCTGGCTTCGGATGGTGTGGCTTACCATCATATGGTCGAGCGACGAGGATAATAAGAAAGTTCTCTTGCTGCGGAGTCCGAGCAGCTCGTATGCAGCTAGCCTCCTGACCTCTCTCATAAATTATACGCAGGGCTTGATGGTCCAGCCCGCGACGGCGCTGATGACATACATGATGAATGGACGAAGTTCTTGAGTATGCATCACTCCGATGCAGTGCGATTCCGTCTACCCGATATACAAGAATCGTAATCAAAAGCCTCGGTGGGTCATTGGAGTGCCGATAGGGGAGGACTGGCATCAAAACTAAACTTACCATCCGGCACGACACACACGAGGGAACCGAGGGGGACGAGGGAGGAGAAGGAGGAGGAGGAGAAAAACGGCGATTGACCATGGGGAGATCTGGATGCCCGGACTCTCACCCAACGTACGACATCGTAACTCACGGGAACGGGGTAGGAACTTCAAACAACAAAAAAAGACGACCGACGACGCGAGGGGCACTCGGAAGCTCTCGACGGAGAGGAATCGTTTCCGCTCCGAACCCCGCTCCGTCTTCTGTGCGAACAAATTTTTATTTGACCGAGACGCAATATATCCTAATTGTGTGACGAGCGTCTCCCTCCCCGGCTCGTTCGGGAAACTGTTCGAAACCGTGCCGCTTTGTTTAATATCCTGAAATATTTCTCGACAAGATACGAGCAGCGGAGCGAGTCCGTGCTGATGGCTAGTTGTACTCGTGCGACAACAGGGCGGCATCCGCATCAAATGAGCCGGGTCGCAATATCCGCGATGTATCGTGAAAATATCCATGCCGTCGCGGAGAGTCGCTTGAGAGAATTCTGCAGGGTTTTTTGCGTCTATCCCGGAGATCCGAGCGACGCCTCGGCACTCACCGAAGGGAGCAGCGTGGAGGAACAAAGGGAAGAGGGCGGTCGGGAAAACGGCGGAAAGCTCGCGCAGTAAAAGAAAGACGCCGACGCCGCCACCACAGTTCGAAGCAGCGTGATTCGGCCGCGGGAAACTCCCCAAAAACGAGACGGGCGACTCTGACGGGAGCTCCCACGAAATCAAGGGTTGCTGCTCCGAGAGACCCTGCTGGGCAAACCATAGGTGGCGGATACGGGGCACTGTTTCAAGCCGAGCCGTCGGGTGCGAGGGGAAACGGCGCACAAGATGACGCTTCCAGTAGGGAGCATTATTCTGTCGGATAAGATGAGCGAAACCCTCCATCCACCCAGGAATGTAGGCATCACCCAACCCCACATATTTTCCTTCGGCTTAACGCCAAGAATTTGCCGTTCCGATGCTCCCTTCCTGCTTACCTGCCCTGATGCCCCTTTGCCCGCCGGCCACTCGGAATTAGAATTCCACCGAACAAAAGGTGGAGAAGAAAAACTTCGGACAAGGAAAGGAACCGAAGCCAAGGGTCAGGGCGCCGAGCCCAGAACAGCGGGAGGGAACGAGTAGCTGTTGTATTTAGCACAAAAAGGAGTGAGCGAGGAATCTAGGATCTCCGAAGGTCTGAGGAAGAGAAAACCAGCAGCGTTGGTTTTCCGCGAAAAACATGTGCCGAGGCTAAGCAAAGTAGGGCCTGAGGGAGGGTCAGGCGGCAAGGATAAGGCGGAGACGGATCCATTGACCCAACGAGCCTCCCGGCTCCATCGAACGCGTCTAGCCTGGGGCAATTCAAATTCTCGCCGCGCAAGAATTCCTGGAGATCGATTCCTCCCTCATTCGTGTCCTACAGTTTAGGAAAGTAGGACAGAAAAAGAAGCAGAGCGTTTGTTTGATGGTTGCGACGAAAACGACAAGGACGGCGGCGTCCGCCGAAAAGAAATCCAATTGAGGCTAAACGGCGAACTGCGCCCGTCGAAGACAGATGGTCATCGGATTGGCTCCTGATCCTTTTCGTCGCTCTACGCGCTCATCATTCCCATCTTTTTCCCCGCGTGCCGTCAACCCACCGAGGACTGGCGGAAAAAACAAAAAAAAATGTCAAAGAAACAGTCTCGCGGACCTCCAGCCCTGCTCGCGGGGAGCGGAGGGAGGGAGGACGACGCCGACGCCGCCAGGAGAAAATAAAATCTATCGTCAGCAGTCTTCAGCTGGCAAATCGGGAGGCCACGGTCGATGACTTGGGAGACTAGAAGGAATTGCGGTGCGCGGAGAATGTTGTTCAATTTCAAGCTTTTCCGGCTGCGTGCGCACGGACGGCGCCAACAACGGAGTCAGGAAAGCAATTTCGGTACCGTTGGAAGACAAAGCGATGCTTAAAGTCCGCTGTGTCCTTCGCCATAGTCGAAGAGAAAGCGACCGGAATCGTCGGATTCTCGCCTCCAGTGGGACGTGGAAGCAGGACAACAGTTCCGTTCGAGGCGAACGACCGCTGTCGGTCTTCAGCACGCGTGCGCTCGACGTCGCTGTCCTTGTAGTCTAGGCCTACGACTTCGACGAGCAGGCCCCGGGAGCGGCCTGGGCCCTGACTTGAAGGATAGTTCTTCCGTCTGTTGTCATGAATACAATCACGAAACTATCGTTCTCGCTTGTGGCAGCAAGACTATCTTTTCCTTTGGCGTAAGCGTCCGGCTATCCGTCCATTGGTCTTTATAGCTCGGCAGAAGGGACCCTCTGATCCCGCCTACCTGGTAATCAGCTCTGATTGTGGGATTCGATTAGGGAAGTCCTTGTTGGACCCATAGCTAGTCGACGCCTAATGAGGTGCACGGGCAAGGAGATTGGGCACGCTGGTCGCGGTGGTTTTCTTCGCGAGCAGATTCCGCAGTTATGGGGGCCGGTCGTGTCTTTGACAAGAACCATTTTTCAGTTGTGGTTTGCCTCTTTCCCTCCCCGATCGCTCAGTCCCTGAGTAGCTGGGTCTGTCGCTCACCCCCAACACACGGTTTGGACGTGACCCACGCGCGACCCGTTCCCCAGTGGCTAAGTTCGACTTGCTCGGAGCGGGACGGGTCGGAGGTAATCTCGCTAAAAGTCATCGGGCCGATTCCGGCGCTCGTTGAATCTGCTCCTTGGTCGCCTCGGGGACGAGCTTTCTGAGCTTTTTTTCGAGGGGGGAGCTGGAGGTCATGATCCATCTTGCATCCTCCGCTTTTTCTATGGACGGCCGTCTCCTCCGGTATCAGCTCCAACAGCGAGGGAACTGTGTACCGAGGTTCGGGTTGGAGATTTTCCCACCGATGGGAAATCAATCCGGGACCGGATTGCCCGGCGGGACGACGCTCGAAGTTCCTGCAGTTCGTCGCGGCGCCCAAAGTGCTCCCGCCGCCTACGAGCGATGAGCCGTTGAGTTGCTCACCGATTTTGGAAAAACTACCTTGGAGACACGGCTTGGGGTGGCTTCGGGAGGGAGAATCGCGCTCTCAGTCTCCGCCTCCCATATTTGTTGGGAATGGAATTCCTGGCAGAAGCCCTGCCCGAAAGCAGCAGGACCTCCCGAGAGGACAGTGTCGAGCCTGTTGCCCGACATAGACATGGAGCGGAAGGATTGTCGCAGCCGCTGAGATAAATTCCGTGATGAGCGGGTGCTGTTGGCGTGTTGGTGCGTTGGCTGTCGCTCCGCGTAGCGACAAACCTCCAACCCGCACGGGATCGCGACCACCATCAGCTCAACGATATCTCTTCGATTTATCTGAGGGAGGCCAGCGACACCGTTCTCTCTACGAGGGAAAAACGAAAGAAAAAAGGAGGAGAAGCCAAAGACTTGAGAAAGCAAAGTTGGAGTCCGACCGGGCCAGGACTCCTTTGTTGTTTCTTGTTGTCCACGCTCCCGTTGCTGCTTCTTTTAGCCTCGAGGGAGTTGTGCGACTGCGGATCTCCAATCCGGCAATGGCTCTCCCAGCCCCACCACGGATGTTCGTGCACGCCTCCCGCTTGTCCTTTCATCACCGACAAACGGTGGCTCGATGTCATCGCCAGCTTTTGTACCTTTGTGCTCCGCTGGTGCGGGACTGCACTTTCTATTCACAGAATAGTTCTCTTGGTCCGATCTTTGCTCTACTATTCCTTTCCTCGGATGAATGCTCTCGTGTTCATGGAAATCGATGATCAGTTGGACGAAGACACCTCATCCACCAGAGACGACGGCCAGGGATAATCCCGCGTCGGACGGTCGCTCGCTATGGAACACCCGGCCCCGCTGGAGGAAGCCTTGCCGCACCAAGCGCTCTTCGATTCGTAGAAAAGGAAATTTCATCCGAAATCCGGTCGAGTCTCGCCCCGATCCCGGAGCGAATTCAAACGAGCTCTACGAGTATCTAACGATGTTCATCAGTGTTCCTAAAAACTTCGAAGGTTCCCGCCGGGCCGTCACCCTGATTCATTTCCGCGAGACTCGCAATCACACACATGCTGAGCACAAAGCATTTCGCGCTAGACGTTTCGGGCTCGCTCGAGCAGTGGTAGACCAACGGAGCGTTTGTAGCAGAACGATAAGCGGAAACGCTTGGAGAGAACCTACGCGTTGAATCTCGAGGTCGGCTCTCTTCTTCGTCTTCCCTAAATTGAACTTCGTTGTGGTAATTTGCCTCTTGGGAGGTGGAACGAGGCCGCTATGTAGCGTCCAGCTGCTCCAAGGCGATAGAATGTGCCCGCTGGGAGCGCTCCACATTTCTTTCGTTCTATTTGGCTTTTTTTTCATTAGAACCCGAGCAGGAATTCTCTTCAGGCGACTGTCTCGACCCGTATTCCATAGAAAAACACTTGATTCGAGCCCGATCCGTACATATTCTCAAAACTTCAGGAATAACTTGTCCAATCGAATCCTATGCGCACGGTGCCTCTCTTCCGGCGTTGCGGTTGGGTGAAGCCGACCGGCGCGGCGGGAAAACAAATTAGAACTGGTTCGGGCTGCTCAGGGAACGAAGATTCCGGAACTCGGCCGGGGTCCGTCCCGGCAGAGAGCACCTCGGTAAAGGAGGACTTTATCCGAAATCGTTCGATTGCTGTCTGTCAAAGTTTAGCCGGCCTGGGAACGCGCGCCCGGCTGAGCTGGCTTTCCTTGTACGAGGGGAGCCCGACCCCTATCGCTTGTCTAAATCCGTGTTTCGCTCCACTTCAAAGCGCAGTGGGTGCGGCTGACACTTTTAAGTGAGATGGGTCGCTGCAGCGCCAACAACAGTCGGCCCCGTCCCCGCAAGACGCGTCTCAACATCCCCATCGGCTCGGCTCCCACCTCTCCATCCGTCTTTGCGTTCATCCACGGAAAAGCACCTCGACAAGCAGACA
Source organism: Galendromus occidentalis (assembly GCF_000255335.2). Lineage (NCBI taxonomy): Eukaryota > Metazoa > Arthropoda > Arachnida > Mesostigmata > Phytoseiidae > Galendromus > Galendromus occidentalis. Next base: position 28,205 of record NW_003803569.1, read on the forward strand.
GGCGAGTGAGCGAGTAAGCAAGCAAGCAAGCGAGCGGCAGGAGCAAATCCTTAAGCTTTTTGTGATGAGTTTGTTAAGCGCAGCGCCGCGCTCGACGAGCTCTTCGGGAGCTGATTAGCGACGCAATTCTGTTTTTCTCGCCCCCTGTCTCCCTCTCTCCGTCGTCCCGCGGGTGAAGTCCGACGCTCGAATCATCTGCCGTGTTGATGGCGCTACATCAGAGAGAGAATTCGATGCTACGTTGAGAACTTTGCAGGCTGCTATCTATTCGTTTATCTCCGTACTAGGATGAATGATGCACGAACGATAAACGTTTAGGCGCCGGCCCAGCCCTCCGTCACTAGGAGTATTGTTTTATTTGTCCAACGTTTCACCATTCATCGGGCGCCATGGACTTCCTTCATTAGGCCGAGACCAAAACGACAATGGTAGCAACAGCAGTATCGGACGGGAACGATATCGACAGGCGCAGATTAACACGAAGATCGCATCGACGGATTTTTGCCGAAACCATTCATAGACAGCTCTGTCGTCGCTCACCGCTGCTCCCGAGTTCTGTTTGTCTCGTTCAGTGCCTCTTCCTCGAACACCGGTCTCGGGGGTAGTTGCGATCGATGTTTCGATTTCTGTTCGGGAATTGAAGTGACGGGATTTTCTCGGGGCTAGCGCCGGAGCTCCCAAGAGATCGGGGATGGAGGAATGCGTGATCGTTGCCCTTTATTGAAGACCCGAGGATGGAGACAAATGAGAAATCCCCACAGCTCGATTTCGTAATTCAGTGCGGGCAATGTGATCACTGATTACCGAGTATACGACGAATTTGCGACGCCGAAGCTTCTCGCACAGGTTCGATGAACTTCTCCGCTACATATGAATGGCTTCGAGACATTTCAGCGGGAATCAGGACGGAAATCATTCCGGTCCTTCTTCATCCCCTTTCCCTTCCTAATAAATGATGAAGACACCACTCTCGTCCTATCTATCTGTAAGCGTCCCAAGTTCCTCCCAAATGTGCTCTCTTGACGAGAGGCTCGTAAATCTGTGTGGGGGAGCTGTGGAATCGGTCTCGAGCGCTCCGAACTCACCTCGCTCCGGCGAATGATCCCCATTTCTCGGAGGATTCCCCGAGTCTCGACCGGTTAGATAAACAGCATTATATTACTCATCTTCGAGGAGATCAGCGATCAAACAGGCGAAGGGACTCGAGTGTATCTATTCAGGGCTCCTTGAGATGACTCTTCCCGATCTCGCAACTGGGTCTTCGAGTCAATAGATTATCCAGATCGCTTCGGGGATAGGATATATCTTAGATGCGGCGTTTCCCGGACCCGTATGGAATGTTGGTATACCGTCACCAATGCTGTTCGCACAATCGCTATCTTCGGCCTTGCGGTGACGGCTACCCGATTCGGAACGTCGGCGTCGTACGATCATGGGACCCACTCCGTGGGCATATCGCAGACCAGTCCGCGCAGGTGGGGCGCTGATAAATCGCTCGGGACCCAAAGAGCTGCGTCGCTCCGGATTTCGCTCGGTACGAAGAGATCAAGTATCTGTGCTGATGATGCCTGTCATATGATGCGAGGGTGTCATGCAAATAAGCATTGAAGAAAACGCCGAAACCGGCCGCAGTATTCGCGAAAGGGGAATCCGACCCGGGACTGGGAGTACTGATAGAATTTTCTCCTTGCAGAATCGGAAACCCATGACATAATTGCTGATGTAACAGACGGTGCCATGTGACAGCGGAAAAGTCTCGCATTGAACTTCAAATTCCGCGTCAACATTGGACATGCATCCGAACGACTGACACAAGAGCGAGTGGAACAAGTGGAGTAATCCGTTTGGGGGAAGCACCGTTATGAGAGGGGAGGGATGTAAACAGTGAACACGTTGTTATTGGGGCGAGACTCTCTCGTCAGGTTCCTCGGAGGAAAAAAGAGATTCGATCCCGACCAGGGAAGCCGGGCCGAACTCTCCACGGGATATTCCATCGGAATAGAATACGCCGCACACAGAGACAGCGCGCGTGCTGCTCCGCTCGAAGAGAAAGACCCGTAAGAAGTGAGGCGGCCTCTCTAGCAGACGACACCGAGTTCGGGAGGAGCGCTGTGTGGCTCGAGCTGTTATTGTTGTGCTTCTTGATGCATCCGAGTCTTAAGACGTCCAGAAAGAATCTGGCTCGCTGATTGGGCGACTCGGCGATCGTTTGCGAGCTCGCTCGCTCAGCTACTTGGCTCTCTTCCACCAACACAACAGTTTCGGCCGGGCATTTACGCAGACTCGTGCAGTCGTTTTTACCAAAGCAAAAACCACAACAAAGTTTACTTGGATAACGTGTGTCGACCCGCGACAGTGAATAACCCCAGAGAAAACTGTATTTCGGCGAATCAAGTTCGCATCTGCGACACTTGTCGCTTCTACTGTCGGTGCCATGGATTATTTTGGCTCAGGACGCGTCAAACTGGCGCTAATATTCCTGACCCTCACTGCAAACTTCCAAGGTGAGCTCTTGTTGGTAATTCGAATAATCGATTGTCATTCCCATTGCCGCACAAGACGGAGTCGGTTGACTTCTCGAATGCAAAATTCGGAGCGAAAAGTTTTTGACTGAGACATTCAAAGGAAAACAAAAATCCCCGCTCCTAGTCTCGCAGGCTTGGCGATCGCTTGGTGGACATTGCGGGAGCGAATCATTATCCCATAGTCTCGAGAGATCGTAGGCCGGGACGGACGACGGACGCAATCGTGATCTTTCATATGACATGGATATACTCGGATTGGTCGTCAAACTGAAATTCCGATCCCGCGTCTCGAAAGTCATCGAGAGGATATCCGATTCGGACCTTGATCTGCGCGAACTTTTTCCGGCGAACCCTCCTCGTAAAGTTCGCAAAACTTTTGAGTGATAGTCTTAACAGGCTAGAAATGTACTCTGGCTAGGAGTTATTTTTGTCGGAGAGCTCAACCGAGGTAAGGGCCGCATCCTCGAGGCTCTAGCCGAGTAGGGCCGAAACGATCCTCTCGAACATCGTGTTGAACTCTGAGCTCAGAGGAAATTTGAAACGATGCGACTTCTTTCGCCGATACACCCTTCGTGGGCCGCTTCGAGCGAGGCGGCGTCGGTTTTCACTGTATCGCGACAATGATCGGAGCGAAAAAAAAACAAATCACGGCGAGAGGCGCCAATGTTGTCAGAATCCTACCGACCATAAGCTTCGATGTTGGGGCCACGAAAGCTCGTCGAAGCGTTACTTTGTTCCCCGTATCTGCTGACACTTGTTGACATCGAGAGCATGTCCTGCCTTGATTCCGCAAAGAAAGATGCGGGGCGCTTCGTTTTTGAATTTCCGGCAGCGAGTTGTTAACGACTCACCTGAATCCATCGGTTGCCGAGGTTCCGCATCACGGAATATACTCGATACATCCGGACTATCGTTATGGAATTCCACCAAGAGCTCTCGAGGATAGTTTATGCGATCGGGGAGATATTTCCGGAGGATCGACGTAAGAAGAAGTGCTGAATCCGATTACGCAAGTAGGCTGATCGGCGGATATCGCTCTGGGTAGCCGGACCGAAACTTCGGAGCTCAGCCTTCTGAAAAACGGAGCTCGAGTCCTAATTGAGACCTCACCTTCCTGGGATTGGGAAGTCGGTGAGAGGAAGCTGCGCGAATCGATCGTGTTCTCGCTTTTCATGCTGTTGAATTGTGTCACACCGCGAACTTCGACCTCCGGCTCGAGAAACCTGCGTGGCGTTCCTCCACAGGAAGTCCATTCCGGGTTGAACGTTTCCTCGAATATTTCCATGCGGAACCATTCGTCGGGAGTCATCTGGACGCCCTTTAAGCGGTTTCCTTTCTCGAGTATTGTGATTGCACAAGTTTTTTATGTTGGAGCATACCACGGAGGCGCTTCCCGTCGTCTCTCATCTTTTTGTTTAGTTTTTTCCCTTTGAATGGCGTCACACGCTTGTTACTGATGGCAATCAGAACTCGGAGAAGAAGTCGGCGACCGTAAGCTGACACTCCAGCAGAGCCGAAATCCCGAGATGCGCCTATGCGATTCATTCGGCAGAAACATTCTCCGTCATTGATGGAGATGATTAAATTCACTCGGAGGAGTTTCTCTGTCCTCGAAAATTAAGTATCGAAAGAATCATTCCTGACGGCGAAGCATCCTTCCTCCTTGGTACCATCGCATCAAGTCGTAGTGTTGTCGTTTGGAAAACTCGCGATGGCCCAATAGTATCGTTCGATGTAGAACGAGTTCCTTTGGTACCGTCGATTTTCCGCAAAACTCAACAAGAGAAAATTTCAGCTCCCGAAGCGTATCGTCTGGAGTGCTATTGTGACGGCCATTGCCCCGAAGGAACGAAGAATGGCTCGTGTACGATATACACGCAAGGTGGAATGTGTTGGACTCACGTGGAAGAGGTGTTGAACGAAGCAACGCATAAAGTCGAGCTCGAATACACTTACGGCTGCTCCGAAGAAGATAAGGCGCTGCTCACATGCAAGAGCCATTTGTTGGAACACAAGGTGAGTCTCTAGAGACAAGAGAGTGAGAACATTGTGCACACGCCCCTGGATTGGGAACTCCTCCGGGAGGCATTGGCTGCGGTCCTTCCCATCCACATGGTTCTGTCATTCCGATACTTTCTGTAAGCGGATCGGATTCAGAAGGTTTTTTTTATTCACATCAGGTCCCCCAGAACATTGAGTGCTGTCGAAACGAGCCGTACTGCAACAAGCCCCTGAAACCGAAGATGGCTTCCCCACAAGACGTGGAGGAAGCAGTCTACAGAGACTATACCAGCCTCGTGGTGTTCATCGCGGCTTTGCTCATGTGCTCGGCTTTGTCTCTCGGTCTTTCTCTATTATACTACCGTCGGAGGCGCAAGCGTCTCGAAACTTCAGAAGATGAGAGTTTCCTGCCGACAGGTGTCAAATCCCTCCAAGAATTGATGGATTGCAGCATCACGAGCGGCAGTGGATCGGGATTCCCGAAAATGGTTCAGAGAACCGTTGCACGTCAGGTGGAGCTCAAATGCCCAATAGGCAAAGGTCGCTATGGCGAGGTGTACAAGGCGACGCTGAATTGCGACTACGTCGCGTGCAAGGTGTTCTACACCACCGAAGAAGCTTCCTGGAGTCGCGAGACTGAGATCTACCAGACGAATCTCCTGCGCCACGACCATATCCTGGGCTTCATCGCCGCGGACATCCGAGGAACAGGTGGCTGGACTCAGTTGCTGCTCATCACAACGTACCAGGAGAACGGATCTCTGTACGATTATCTAACGAACAACACGCTCGACGAAGATCAAGCCGTTGAGATGGCGTTGTCAGCATCCAGCGGGATCTGTCATCTACACACCGAAATTCTCGGGAAACAGGCCAAGCCGGCTATAGCTCACCGGGACATAAAGTCCAAGAACATTCTGGTGAGTTTCTTGTCGTTTTGTCCGGAAGAAGCGTTAATTCAACACTTTTTGGACGAATCCCGCTCGCCAGACTCGCCTGAAATGATTCTCTGACTTGTCCTGCACGCGTTTGCCAGACATGAGCGTGTTAATTTATTATTTCCCCCGATTCCAGGTCAAACGCGATGGTACATGCTGTATCGCTGATTTCGGACTGGCCGTTCGCTTCAATAAGACCACGAATCAAATCGACATTGGGCCCCACAACACCCGAGTCGGAACTGTTCGCTACATGGCGCCCGAAGTCCTGGACGAAACTCTCAAGACCGAGAATTTCAATTCCTATTGCCAGGCAGACATGTATAGTTTCGGGCTGGTCCTTTGGGAGATCACGTCACGAATCGTGCGCGACGGCGTGGCCGACCCTTACCGAATTCCCTACCACGATGCCGTTGGTAACGATCCATCTTTCGATCAGATGAAGAAAGTCGTTTGCATATCGCAAATCCGACCAGAAATCCCCAAAGAGTGGGAGAAACACGAAACGACGATGAGCTTGGTCCGGATATTCAGAGAACTGTGGTCGCATAATCCCTCCAGTAGACTCACCGCACTTCGAGTGAAGAAGTCCTTGACGAAGCTGGAGAATGACGTCGTTGCCAAGCGTTACAACCAAACCGAAAACGTCTAGTATGAGCTGCAGACCGTAGGTGACAGCAATTATTTGTGTAATATTTATTTGAAGTATGAGTCGAGTCCTCCGAAACAGACGGGACAAGACGCGCCAGAATCGGCCGGAGCAGATCGTGCGCAGCGATCGTCGAAAAAGAAGAAGCGTAAGGTTAAGTCTTTTTAGGTTATGTTCAATGCAGTGGCCCAAACAATACGACGTTATTTAAATCATTATCAACCTTCGCTTCGATGAGATCAAGAATCCTCGGAGAAAGAGTGGCGTCTCTAATCGATCATGTTGTTTGGGCGCACTCTCTCGTTACAGTCGTTCGTGGAAGCATCGGCGCGGTTTGTCGGGCGAAAATCTGGCTCCCCCAGGAATTGAGAATCCCAGTCAGTTTATTTATTTGTTCGACGCTTTCGACGATTTCAAAATTGATTCTGGTCGAATGTCAATCGGAAACTTCAAATTAATCCTCTTTGATCGGAAGTTCTCGAACTTTTCATCATTGGGAGAAATCAGTTTTCGGGGTCGCCCGAGTTACGCCAACACATGCTCCATGTATTCCACCAACGAACATTTAAATACTACGGCTTGCAGCTCAAGTTTTAATTTGAAGTTTTCACAGTTTACACAATTGGACTGAATTGACTCGGCAAGAGACCAGGATCTGAATGGTGATTCGTGCTGGAACTTCGGTGCCACACAGTGACCATGTCTGGTGGCCTTAAACAATACTGAGTCGTGGTTTTTCATTCAGCGGCGCACGACGTGAAGTCGAGAGGAGAATTCCGAGAGCATCTTCTCGTTCTCGATCCATCTACGACTCAGGATTTCTCAAAGTATTTTCCGAGAAGTTCCGCAATGCACGAGCGAAGAAATTCGCTACTCACACCGGGAGACTCAATGGCGGCAATTTTTTACTCCGGGAGGTGGAATGTTAAGCATCGCATGGCCGAATTGCCCCGAATGCCGAACAGCCAAATTACGGCGAGTCGCTCCTATAAGCATTGAAGCGTGAGATATAGCTCCGGGAATACGCTATTCTTTTTGTAAATTCTTGATGGGACTTGACCTCGACCTGCAAAGATGTTATAGGCTCAGGTGACCGTCTCAGAGCTCCCGGAGCCTCCGCAAGGGCTGACGTTTCAACTTTTGCGATACTCAACGATGAGAATGGCCGACTGTCAGACAAATGTCATGATAGTTAATGGAAAAGCAATGGCCCTGTGTAAATATTGTGTCTATAACGCAGAAGCGCAGACAGGCAAGCTAAATTCCCCTCGTGCCATGGAATACTGTACATTAAAATCGACCACTATCTAGGGCATCTGTCCCGCAGTTGAATTAAGGGTCAATCAAATCAATCAATCAATCAATGAAATGAATCAATCAATCAATCAATCAATGCTTAGATATCCAGCTTGGCGAAATAAAATGACAGTGTACATAAAGCGACTTCACTCATGAAAATGAACTCGAACATATTTCGCAAAAATATGTGTCTGCTGCTTTTTCGGACTGGGAATCCAATATCAATCCCCCCCCCTGCGACAGCGATGGCCCAACGAAACGGGAAACCACTGGAGGCGTCGGGAACGTCAACGTTTCAGCATCTGGATCACAGTTTATATCCGCCTTTCGATGAACCGATGGCACAGTCTGTCTCTTTTGTAGCATCATCGGAAAATGGTTCCGACCAAGATGAAGGCCACCGGGCGCCGGGAGCTCTCCAAGGCTTCATGATCCCAAATCGAAGAGATAGGATCTGCGGTACAGGAGTCGGCGTGGGCGTTGTCTTCAGAAACTTAATCGGAAATTCTCCCGGACTGAGAGCTCGAGACTCGCTCGTTTGTCTTTAACCGCGCCGTCGAGATCTGACCTGAGTGTTGCTCTGCCACCAAGAGATGTCTGAGTGCCGCACCCAATCAGAGGTTCAGTCGGTCTCACAATGTCGCATCTGTAATATTCATCGATGGGAGGTTCATCTACCTGGCAGGGCAGGCAAAGCGGTCCCAATTAAGTCCGGAAGACCGAAAGGACCACAGAAATTCATCGACATTATTTGAGACCTAATGAATATGTTCGCAAACTAGATTGGAGCCCGATCCATCTCGGTATGCTAGGGTATTCATTTTTTATTTAGCGGCAGTGAATTCTGAAGTCTCTCGAGAAGGAACCAACCGGGCCCGAATCGGCTCAGCGAGCGGAATGACGCGAGCGAGAGCTTGAGATCTCCGATGGCTACCGTCAACTCTCTCGAAACGTGCGGTGGGGAAATGAAGAGGCTTCGGTATCGAGAAAAGTCCTGAGATCATTTACTATTTACTCCATCACGATGGATTCCTCTTAGTACAAGGCTCGCGCTCTCAGCGAGCAACGCCTCTGGTGAGTGCACTTAGCGCGCCCTCTAGGGTATCTCTCAGGGAGTCGTCTTCCGGAAGGGGTTCTCGCATCTCATGGAGTAGTTGAAATGTGCACTCGCTCACAGCGGAATCTGGAAATAAGCGAAACGACGTGAAGTGGAATCACTCATTCGGCGATCCTCACTACGTCTACATAGAGCCTGCGAGAGTGGCACGCACCGTCGAGCAGCAGATGCCTTCCTTTGTCCGTAAGACTTGCGAGGAAAGAGTACGGCAGACAGAGCAGCTGGTATCTTTCGGCTCGAGTGCTGTCGTCGGGTAGACTTGCGAGGAAAGCTTTGAGTAGGCAGACGAAATCATCTACACACAAATCGAGCAGGGGCGCGAATTGCGTTTCGCACTCGAGTGTATAGAGAATATGCCAGTAGCTTCGCAGGACGTCATTTCGGGATCTGAAGAGAGTATCGAAATCAATCCGCAAGCCCGAATCGGCTACAGGGACGACGAGAATCAGAGTATAGCTAGACGTAGATACCGACAGAAATTGCATTGCAGCCGAAGTGAGAGCCCTCACGAATTCCAAGTTCGCGGTCGCGAGTTTGACCGAGGAATGCGTGTCCACGATCCGGTGGACCAATCTCAAAGTGGAACTCAACAGATCACCTGCAAATACCCGCCACAAGATCAATGAAAGCTCCGGAGTATCTCATCGAGGTCAAGTCGCGGAATCCGTGCGGGGCTCTCTATAGCCTCGAGACAGGAGGCCCACCCACCGTTCATAGAATTGCAGAGGATGTGCTGGAGGTGATCGACTGTAGGCGCCAAATTATCACGAATGCTGTCGATCCATATCGCTGAAGCGGATCTGTGCGCTAGGCAAGTCTGTAGCAGCCTGCATAGTTGTAGAAGTGTCGGGACATCGGTGCTCCCCAATAGCCACAGACAGACGCGGCTGGAAATCGATGAAAAATATTGAAGAGATGATTCGAGCATATAATGGAACCACCGAGAAGATCCCGAGCGGGCGATGGACAGCGGGACCTCAGCTTTTTGAGAACTCACACCAAGCAATCCGTTTTCGATACCGGTTCACAAATTTCTTCGAAGGTGCACATGTTTCCGAGGATTCCGACGAGAATTTCCACGAGCCGAGGGGATTTTGTCGGAGAGATGAGACCGACGAAGAGCGTCGGTGTGTCGAATTCCAGGAGGAAGGCCGATACCTCCTAGAAATCCATTCCATAAGTAATTTTCAAACATTCGAAATCGAACTACCTCCGACTCGAATCTAGGGCGGTTATGCCCGGCTCCGTCGCCTTGTTCGTGATAATTTCGACAATGGTCATCGCTGCGATACAACCGTCGCGGCCGTCTCATAAATTCACGGATTCTGCCGACTTTCTGGGAAAATATTGGGCGACAACTCCGGATCACGAAGCTGCTCTCGACCACAAAGATCCGGGCCCGGTTAGCTTCAGATTCATCGACGGCTCTCCAGAGCGGTCAAGGTGCAACAATTCTCAGGCCCGTGACGCAGACAGTCCCGCACCGAACGCTGACGCGGTCGTCAATCGAGAACTAGGACGCTTCTCTGATTTGTACATCTCCTGGAACTCGCCTGATTCGCAGATATATCCCACAGGATACACAATCGTTCCTCGATGTCTTCACTGAGATTCACCATCTCCGCGTCACCATCCTCGTCTCTCCGTGGCTGAGGTCCCTCCTCGACGGTCTGAAGGGGGTCGAGCAGTTGAAGCAAATGTCTGCTCATGAGAATGATCGACTCCAGTCGAATGATCTCCTCCCTACTGGCTCCCAAGAATCATACATACTTTAATTGTGTCCATCAGGATTTGGAATAGCCAAGATTTTGAAAACGTCGTGTCTCCGATTGTGGTTTCACTCGCGAACTCTTCGAGACCCGGCGGGGGGCTAGGATTCCGCCCTGGGAAATCGGAATAAAAATTTCAGGATTGAAGGAACTCATTCCGCCACCGAAATCAGCTGTTCAGTGCCGGGCGTGAGGTACAGAACTCACTATCGTCTTCATCCATTCCGATGATTGCTCGTCAAGATGGAGAACTTCGTGATCCAAGGTCTTCTAGCCACACGATTGTTGATCGACCGAAAGCACAACGAAAGTAACGTAGCGAGGGTGAATTTCAACTCCTTGCACCGGAGTCTCAGTGCTGCCTGTGAGTTCGAATTCAACGACGCTCGTGGCGCTAGATTCGAAAAGGGGCCAGGGAGTCCATTCTACGACGGCACGCGCGAGCTCGAGTTCTGAAGCAGCGAAACTGAGAAAATCAGATCGCGGAATCGATTTGCGATCGATTGGTTCCAATCTTGTATAGATGTTGGTCGCTCGGAGCAGTTCCGAGGATTTACCTTGATCCCGGTCCGCAGCGCGGGGCTGCCGATCATAACGTCTCCTCGACATCGTGACGGCGGCCCGCTCTCAGGAACATATTTAAGAGAGCTGTCGAAGAGGCAAGTGCATCCATTCTCCTTGGGGATTTTACCGATCTCAACAGAAACTGGGTTGCTTCGTGACGGCGCGGCGCCCTGAAGTGAGCACTCCCGTAAGCTACGACAGGCGACCATAAGCCGGCATATCCCAAGTCATGATGTTGTGAGGCAGCCTACTCCGCAGTTGGGTTGCCGCCGGGGGCGACCGAAAGAGCTAGCGGGGGAGTGTCTCAGTTCAGCTGGATGGTTGAACGAGGGGCGGCCTGGAGGTCGACGCATACAATGCTCGAGGCACCGACGTATTAGGAATCCATTCTCATCGGGAGTTGTTTGCCGTCGAGACGAAACCTGACTCCCTTCCCGAAGGAATCCCGACGTGGAAGATGAACTCTGGAGCTCTGTGGGACTCCTCCCGCTCGTATTGTGATATCGATTCTCGAACCTGCATAGATCATTTCAGGCTTCGGATGTCCGTCAGCGTTTTCTTGAGGATTCAAGAGGCTTCGGTCGATCCATTGGTATCCAACTCAGTCTTAAACACGGATTAGGATTCCCGGTATCGAGGAGCTTGTATAGGCAAGTGTACTCTATAGGAAAATAATATTCGGTCGAAGGTGGCCTCAAACTTGGAACACAGAGGAGAAAGCCCTGGACACGACTAGCAGGATTTTTCGCGGTGCCAACCTACATGATAGGGGATGCGCGACGGGGAAGAATGACGGCGAAGGCTCAGACAGGTTTCTTTACGTAAGAAACAACGCTTTATTCAATGATGATCATTCCTTGTTCTCGGATGACGAAGATGCTGCTGTCGCAGCTTTCTCCTCCCCTTCTTTTTTATAATGTCTGTACTCCGGTTTGAGCTCCCACATATTCCGGTGAGGGTTCTTTACATTGTAATTACAAACTTCTTTCAAAAGCTCCTTGAGGAAGGGTGCTGGTTGCTTCGTAATTCTTTCGAGATCCTGGAAATGAGTTCGTATCTTTGCTAAGTAAAGGAAGGTGAATTTAGAGGTCAGTGAACGAATCGTGCGATAAGATTTCCCCCGCGGTTCCCCAACGGAACCATGCGCAGGGCTCACCTTTATATTGTAGTACTGATGCTTTTCGAATGCTGCGAAAAGCATTTCGAGAACCTGGTCGCGGTCGCCACGAGCTTTCTTGCCTTCGTTCTTTTTCCGGGCTTCGTATTCGACTTGATGCACGTGTCGAGCTACAGGTTTGAAATTCTGCACGACTCTTTCGAGACCAATCGCAGCTCTTTTCGGTTGGCTCGCTTCCATGATTTTCCGACGCTTTAGGTCCATGTAATGAATGTCGTTCCCAATGGGACGGCATTCACCTTTCTGTACGATTGAGCCCTCTAAGCAGATCTTTCCTTGACCGCATTCGATACCGTCTTCATTCACAGCTTTGGGCTGCGAATAGACTGCGAGACTTTGCTGTTGAATATTGGAGATGACAAATTTATGGTCGGTGGGAATTTTTTCTTCTTCGGCAACGTTGGAGAGCTTGAACGTGATGTCGTTTGTTCCGTTAGGTTGTCTCGAGATTTTTATACGCCCCGCCTCGCTTAAGGGAGCGGCCTTCTTCCATTTTTCTGCGATGTACTTCGGAACCTGCGAGAATCAGGGTCAGGTGTTAGAGCGCCTCTTTCGGATAGAGGAATCGTTCGCACCGGAAAAGGGCGATTCCTCCCCGGGACAAGTTTCGGAGCCCCTCACCTTGACAAGCCATACACCTCTGCACGCATTGGAACAGTCAACGTCTCGATCGCCACCTTCAGACGCCATTCTCATTCGTTCGCGGCTATGGCTATCTGAAACGATAAATGAGTTTATCCCCTGGTAGGTCGGCTCGCCGGCGCCTGGCTCCGGAATACTAACTAAGGGGGTTTGCACACTTCATGACATGCCTCTCTGGTTCGCAAAATATTTGCGTAAGGATTATTCGTATTGACTGACTTTCCTCTTGGAAGAACAAGAAACGATTCCGGATCTACGGGGAGACCATACGAGTCTATCCACGGCACGTGAACGAGGAGCCAACCTTTTTATGTCCGGCGAATTCGAACCCCGAGCTTTTTCAGGTGCCGCTGCAGAGGTGTTGGGGAATCGATTCACAGAAGCCGGGCGCCCCTACTTTCACTTCCGGGAGGATCTGTCCCAGACTGCGATCATGGCTCCGCTCATTCCATTTTTCAGAGTGCAGCTGGCGACACTTTCTCATCGACTACAATGATCCTGACGATGGGAGCAAGCTGCTGCTCGGATATCGTCTGCTCGAGAGAAGGAGTGCGGCCACCACACCACCGGATGCCGAATGGTAGGATACAATATGGCCGCTGGCGGAGTTTTCTTTCTCGAGAGAGTGTAGGCATGAGAGCAGCGGGCTCGCGTAGGGAGAACGAAGAACGACGCCATCATCCGCAGAGGGGATAAGTTCGGGAAGAAACGGAGAGGAGAAGCGGCAGCGCACCGAGACGAAGACTGATTTTCCAGGAGATCAACATGGGCTTTCAGATCTCGGGTCGTCCCGGCAAGCGGGTTTCTTCGCTGGGATATCTTTGTAGGAAGAGGGAAGACGAGCATAACCGTTTTGTGGGGACCTAGGGAAGAAGCTCCGGTCTCGACTCATGACTTCGGAGCAATGAGGGAGTCTCTCAAGTGTTCTCCAGTGTACCCAACGCCTGCAACGAGAGTCTCCTAAACGGGTGAAATCACTTCCTGAGGCAGTGGTTCTCACCTGGGCTCCCATGGCTCCCTAGTCGACGCAGAGGAGAAAAAAACTCTAGGAAGGAGCACGAATTGGTATCCCGACCCCTATCGCGCTGTCATCAGGCTTAAGCCATCCACAGCAAGGATTCAGAAATCGGAGGCATCTCGACGCATTGATCCTCCGCGGTGCGAGGTACGACGAAGTTCCGGGTCAACACGAGCCGCTATTCGACAGGAAACTTGAAGATCCGGCTAATGGACGAAATCGCTCGATCGCGCAGAAAGTTTCAGAAAAAAATCATCAGCATCATCAACAGTACACTCTCTCGTCTCTCTCCCGTCGGCGGATTGAGCTTCTGTTCGTTCGATTTCAGCCCCGGTGCTCCGTGCACGATTCTACCCGAATCCGAGATTCGTCTCCGTTTCCGTAAACCGGTCGCGGTATCCACGGGAACGACGATCCTCCAAAGTTGTGGTAAATGGAGAAGTACCACATAGGAAATGTTGTTGAAGATGAAGTTCCGATACCTTTCCCAGAAGAGATAATCGGAAAGGACTACGCGATAATCGATGTGAGGATACACACCAAGCGTGAACTGACTGGATCGATTCCTGTCGCAGCCGGAATATATTCGAGATTTTTAAATCTTCCCTAAACCACAACCGTTCCGCAGGTGAGAACGGGCTCTAGGATCTTCAACTTGGTCAAATTCGCTCAGACTTCATTAGCAGCAAATACCAATCTTGTGATATCTGCATGTGGTCCTGCGATTACTAAAGCTGTGACAATCGCTGAAATCATCAAACGTAAACAGGAGAAAGTGTATCAGTGGAACAAGATCGGCTTCAGAGAGTAAGTTTCGCAACTTGAGAGCGAACTTTCGCCGGCTCGAGCGAGCTCTGGCTCACCTTCCAATTCTTCCCCGCAGAATCAAGGAATTTTGGGATCCGAATGAAGCTGGGATGACGCGACTCCGAGTTACACGGGAACTCCCGACCATGCACATCTATCTGACAAAAACTCCTCTCGATGAGTCGTTACCCGGGGTCCAAGTTCCAAGAAGTAAAGACAGAAAAACAAAGCCCACCAAATCGAAGATGCACCGACCGGCTGAGCCTGCATCGAAAGGGAATCGAGGAGAGAAGAGATCCCGACGGAAATCAGCGACTCTCGCTGTAGACTCGAACAAGGCGGATGGTGCAGAAGGGAATAAGGAGCAATGAGACTGTGATTGTTGAGTTTTTTTGTACATAAGAGTTTTCCCCCATCGAGTAAAGCCGGGTACCTTCGAATATAATTGTTCGACTCACGACTTATTGTGATCGACTAAAGCGGATATTGTGGTGACTCCGGGCATCATGCGTCGGAAATCCAGTGTGAGAGTGTACAGATGTATATATCTAATCCCTGGAGAAATCTAATAATCAAAGAGCATGATTCAATAGGGCTAGATTTATTTACAGTCGATTAGCGGACAATTCATATATATATGGTTCTTATTATGTATGGGTGATGGCGATGGTTCCGTTTCCTACATCATCCATTCAGTGACTACCCCAATTATTGAGTTTGTTTCCGCTCCGCTCGTGAATTCAGGAAGACTTGGCTGTTCCGTCGAGCGTTTCTCGTAGTTCGCGGATCCTTACGGCACCGGATCAAGCTGTGCTCTCATCGGTTTGGCCCGGCATCGGGACGATAAGGTTTTCTTTCGACATCAAGTCGTATTTCGTGACGAAGACCGTAAAACGCCGACAGAGATGAGTTTGGTTCTCGAACAGGTCGAAAACGGATCGGTGATGATAGAAAGCGTGCGAGAAAATTCGATACACGCGTCGGCAGATCGAACCTAATTTTGCCACAGACGACTCTTTGATCGAAACCCTACTCGGGAAGTACTTGTTGCTGTTTAGTAAGCAAGCCGCTCCATCCAGAGTGTGTCTGGTGTAGTCGATCGCGGGGCATTCTCTCGGCGTTTTGTGGGCGGCGCACAGGAAGATCCATTGCTCGGTGGCAGTCATCTGCATGCAGGTCCCGGCGGTGCACTCGGCCTGGAGACGAACAGCGAGACCATTGAGCTCCATACAAAACTGTCGAAGATGTTCGTACTTCCAAACTCCTTCGTCTTGACAGTCCGGAGGCTTGAGGATAGCATCGACATTAGCTGGTTCTTTTCTAATCGTCTGTTGTATCAGCTGCTGCACGGCGAGAGTCGAGTCCATCTCCTCGAAAGGCTCATCCGGCCATCCGCAGAAATCCTGGGAAGAAAATCAAATCTCTCTTAGCTCGACTGGCAAACGAAATCGTCTTGACGGGGACTATCTCTCACTCACTCCGCTTCAGGACCGTCCTCGCGGTCGATCATCGAGCTTCTGAAGTCACTATCTCCTCGATCTATTAAGGTTGCCAGTTGGCTCCAATCTATCGAGTCGGGAGTCGGGAGACCGACATGATACCCCCCGGATTGTGGAGGGATGCGAGAAGCGGCTATCGTTTCGATTGCCAGGACGGAGAAGAGTCCGTCGGGATCACTCCCCAGGAATTCGACGCTTACCGTGGCTTTGGTCCCGGGTCGATTCCTGCGAGGCTCCGCAGGAGGAGGGGCTGTATCCGCGGCAGCCATCCAAAGAGTATCCCGCAGTCGAGATTAACGAGATCGGATTTGAACGGACTGTCAAAATCGTCTCTATCGTTCCGTCGGCGACAGTAGAGTGGAGTGGAGGAGAATGAGAGTATTCACGGCAACATCAACATCACACACATCGGGTGGACCTCCCGTCCGAGAGGAGAAGCTTCGCTCCCGCGTAGGTTCTCCGGATGTTCCGGAAGCGATTCCCCAACTTCGCTCTGGGAGATGACGCCGGACTAGAGCTGCGAAGTCGTCCGCTTTCTAGTTCCTCTGATCCATCTGCCGAAACCGTTACGATGCGGGGAGTCAGGCCCGAATTCCCTCCGTTGCTCACGGAAGCTTCTGTGGTGTGGAGGGTGATTCGGCCAGCGGTCTAGGAAAGACTTGGCGCGAACAGGGCTCTGAGCGCTTTAAATTCCTCAGTTTCTCGGTATCTATCGCTACCAGTGAAAGAGCTCAGGTTGGTAGACCCTAGATGATCCGTGGTAGTTCGAAAGCTGGTTTTCTCAGGGAAGGAGCTTCCATAGGGAGAAAGTCGCGGAACATCCGGCGATCCGTCGACAGGAGCCTTCCTCGTTTCAATAACATGGCGCCACCCAGAGCTCAACAGTATGACGTTTCATGCTGTGGAGTTATTTGAGTTCGCTGCTCGTCTACGAACTCAGGCGTCGTGATTAGCCGCGGCGCTTAGCATCGACGTGTCTCTGAGAGGAGTTCGTTGCTGTTGTCATTTGGAGAAACTTTCCCGATATTTTTCATGCGTGGATTCTAGCCATCCTCCTGTGTTATTACATTACACCGTTGTTGCGGAATCAAGTGCTTGTTGAGAATCTCCGAGCGAACCTTCCACCTATTTCGAGCCGGGAGATCCTGAGCAGAAGAGCCGAGAGCATGATTCAGCCGATCAAGGAGGCGCCGACGGTCGTTCGGGTGACGAAGTCACGTACAGAAATGAATTTGATCCGGCTCCTGAGTCGATGCGAGGCTCTCGTCGTGGAGAAGAAATTGTCCTGGAAGCTGGAGGCTTACGTCGAGAAACTAGATGAGCTCCTAAATAGCTTGGAAAAACAGAATACGATTCAGCCGAGCCTCGAGAGTATCAACGCTTACCAGAGGAAGATAAATTTCATCAAGGGCGCTATGCGAGTGGAAAAAGCCGAACCGGAGATGAAGCTAGTCGAGCAAACGAAGCTCAATCATTATCCCGATCGAGAAGTGCACCAGAGACAGGGGACGAAAGTTCATCGTGAACTTAGAGAGAACCTCTTCGGCAAGGAGAAAAAGAAACAAACGCAAGATGTCGACCAGATCCTGAGGGAGCACGAATCGACGAAGCAGAAAATCGCAGAGAGCATGGTGTCGATGGCACAAGACCTGAAGAGAAACGCGCAAACCGCGAAGCATATTATCGCCAAAGATACCGAGGTTGTCAAGAGGACTGTGCACTCGACCGATGAGAACTTTGGCAAACTTCAGAAAGAAACCGAGCGCCTTGAGAAAAAACTAAAATTTTCCTGTTCATGTCACTGTACAATGTGGATTATGCTCGTGATCGCCTGCATGGTTTTTCTGCAGATGGTCATGTTCATGCGCTTCTTTCCGAAAAGATATTGAACCCCCAGTGTACGTTCTAGGAACGATGGTGCGTGCAGAAAAAGATCTTCCCTGGGTTGAGAAATAGTGAGTCGCATTGGAGATCTTTACGAACTTATCTAATCGATTCATTCTCAGAGTATGATCCGCCGCGCAGAATCACTCCTTCTTGTCGATGGATTTTGAGGAACCTCCCTTTTCCTAATTTCAGTCGACCAAGAACCGTCGATGACGTAGCTTCCCAGGACGAGGTCGTGTCCGTCCTGAAAAAATGTCTTCAGTCTGGTGATCTTCCCCATTTGCTGTTCTTCGGTCCTCCGGGGACTGGTAAAACGTCGACAATCTTAGCTCTGGCGAGGGATCTCTATGGGAACGAATTTCGTCAGAAAGTTCTCGAGCTCAATGCGTCTGATGAAAGAGGAATTTCTGTGATAAGGGAAAAGGTAAGCGACAATGGAGCTTCGATATCTCGAAGTCCCCGACCGAGCAACCGACAATCATCGACGTGGGTCCACCGGAAGCAACTCACACTAACGCTCCTCGTCTTCTGCAGGTCAAAAACTTCTCCCAAATGACGGCGAATCAAGGGAAGATCCGTTATCGAATAGTGATTCTCGACGAGGCCGACAGTATGACCCGAGATGCTCAAACAGCGCTACGAAGAACTATGGAAAAATACACGAAGACAACCAGATTCTGTCTCATCTGCAACTACGTCACCAAAATCATCCCCCCACTCAACTCCCGTTGCTCCAAGTTCAGATTCCGGCCCCTGCCTACGGATGTTCTGGTCAATAAGCTCGATGAGATATGTACTAAGGAAAACGTCAACTTCAGAGGTAGCGACGACCTCAAGTTCTTGATCGAGCTCGCTGAGGGAGACATGAGGCGCGCCGTGACTCTCCTACAAAGTGCTCATAGGATAAGCGCCGAGAAAATCACTAGAGAAGATATTCGTGAGTTCCGCAGCCGTTCATTATACAGGGTGGTCATTTTTAGTCGGGACTTTTTTTCCCTCTGCTCGTCCCGGCCCTAACTTTTGAACGGCTGGATGAAACTACATGAAATAACCCACCGATCAACAGCTCTCGCCCTGACTGACACGATTCCGTCCCCAGCGGTGACGATTTCGGCCAGTATCACCTGTTGCGGGCGTTTTGGAAATGATCGGTCACTTTTTTCTCGTCGCTCCACGAAAACGCCTCTTTCTCGGCGACCGCTTGGTCGATCGGGCTCAACCTGGTTGCGTTCGACGCAGGACAACCTGGCGGAGGTATGCCATAAAAAAATTTCAGGTACCGTGTTCCTGGGGGAAACGCGGAAGGGGTAAACTTTGGTTTGAAAATTGGACAAATTTACCAAAATTCTGGGTTGTCGCTAAACTCAGTCGATAACTCCCCAGGGAAGCAGAATTCGAAAATTTTCATGATGGCTAAAAGTGCTTAAAAAGGGCCAATTCACCCGATCTGGGGGTCAGCGGCTTGATCCGACGACTTTTTTTTCCACGAAAATCGTCATCTCGAAATTCTCCTCGTGGAACGCGGAATACCGCTTGGGAGCGCTGATGTTGTGTTCAAGCGCGCGCTCCAGCCTCTCAGCATGCTTCCGAGCGATGGCGCTCTCGGATTTCCAACGGTCGGAATCCGCCGGCATCAGCCATTTTGAAAAGGGAAGAGCCGCGCGAGTCCTCTGTGCATCATTTCGCTGTCGAATTCGGGATCGCTGCAATCTGTGATACGCAACTGCCACAGCCGTGATCTCAGTGAATTCATTGTGTTCTCCGGACTCTCAAGTTGATATCTGCAAGATGGCTGAAGCCGGACCAAGCAGGAACCACCGTTGGGAAGAGATGATCTCCTGGGGCGTCTTACCCTCCACCCTACTGGCGAGGACCGCGTGGCGTTTCAACTCTTCCCTCACACTCTTCCCTCTTACTCTTCCTTTTTCAAAACGGCTGATTCCGGCGGATTCCGACCGTTGGAAATCCGAGAGCGCCATCGCTCGGAAGCATGCTGAGAGGCTGGAGCGTGCGCTTGAACACAACATCAGCGCTCCCAAGCGGTATTCCGCGTTCCACGAGGAGAATTTCGAGATGACGATTTTCGTAGGAAAAAAAAGTCGTCGGATCAAGCCGCTGACCCCCAGATCGGGTGAATTGGCCCTTTTTAAGCACTTTTAGCCATCATGAAAATTTTCGAATTCTGCTTCCCTGGGGAGTTATCGACTGAGTTTAGCGACAACCCAGAATTTTGGTAAATTTGTCCAATTTTCAAACCAAAGTTTACCCCTTCCGCGTTTCCCCCAGGAACATGGTACCTGAAATTTTTTTATGGCATACCTCCGCCAGGTTGTCCTGCGTCGAACGCAACCAGGTTGAGCCCGATCGACCAAGCGGTCGCCGAGAAAGAGGCGTTTTCGTGGAGCGACGAGAAAAAAGTGACCGATCATTTCCAAAACGCCCGCAACAGGTGATACTGGCCGAAATCGTCACCGCTGGGGACGGAATCGTGTCAGTCAGGGCGAGAGCTGTTGATTGGTGGGTTATTTCATATAGTTTCATCCAGCCGTTCCAATGTTAGGGCCGGGACGAGCAGAGGGAAAAAAAGTCCCGACTAAAAATGACCACCCTGTATTGCTTTGAATAAGATAAGCTTTGTTTGTCCGAGCGGGTTTCTGTCGGATAGCATGGAATTCGACGGGAGTCCGCTTCGGATAATTTGAAGAATTCAGCCTCGATTCTTAACCAGCGAGCATCCTCAGGGAACATCGCGGGAGTGATCCCAGATAATGTCGTCGAGCAGATCTACACGGAACCAGTTCTGGACCGCTTGACCAAACGAATGCGGGATTTCGTGCGCGAAGGTTATTCCGGAGATCAGCTCTTGACTCAACTACTGCAAATGATCATCGCCGACGAGCGGATTGAAGACACGAAGAGAGCGGCGCTCCTCGAGAAATTGGCTGTGAGTTGAGTTTCGCGCAATCTCTCGACTTCGACGGTCATCTGATGATCTCTGCATCGAGTTTTGAGGATCGCGTGATGGGCGCGGAGCAGCTGCTCGTAGGATTGAGGCGGAGCTCGACGCTTGATAATGCAAGGGAATAGCGCTCGGCAGACATTGTTATATCTTGTAGAGATCAATAATGGCTCATTTTCCATTTACAGATCGTCGAACACCGTATGAAAGATGGCGCTTCCGAATTGATTTCATTGCAAGACTTGGCCGCCACCATCGTCTCCTCACACTGAAATATCGTCCTGACGTGTGTACATTCAAACTGTCTCGACCCGATCGATCCAAGAGTTTCCGTTGACTCGATTCAGTGCCTGGAATAAAATATTTTTACCAGATCAAGTCCGAGCCTTGAAATCGCTCGGCTCCCGCCGTCGACTTCCATCTGAAATCGATTCACGCGAGCTCGGGTGAGCCTCAGCTCGATGATCCCAACTGACTCTAGCCTAGAACTTTCCCTTCCAAAGTCAAGAGTATAGGTGCGCCGCCTGTCAACGACACCTCACGGACAAAGTGCACTCAAGTCCCCGGCGCGGGAATCGCTACGGAAACCCTCACCGCCAATTTCCCGTCGTATCAAAGCACCCCGCGGGACCTTCCAGCTCAGAGACCTTCCAGCTGGAATCAAGCCCAGAGACCCTCATTCACGGAAGCTCCCAAGAAGAGCGCTTATCCCAGTCGAATTCTTGACCAGGGACCTCCCACAGATGATTCAGCAATATTTGCTTCGGATCGGGGATGTGGAGCTCGGAAACAAGATGAGTGGGGGAGAGTGGTGAGATTCGGAAGAGACAGAAGTCGCGAGCTTCACATCACTCATCATGTCCGAATTACCTGCCTGGGCCATCTTTATCCTCGTTCGGGGGCAGTTGCCGGTAGGTACTCAAGGAAAAAGACCTGAATACACGAGCTGCTAGAATGAACAAAATAATCGTTTATTGCAAACGAATAACAATCGAGAACTTCGCTGCACAATACACAATCAATACAGGGATCCAACTTCGGGAGTTCTACGCGACATCGGTCCCATAGAAGGGACGCTCGCTTACCGCTCGGAGCTCAGTCAGAGAGACGAGACATCCGACGTGTCTTGGGGACGCCTACCGGTTTCAATATTGTTCGGCCCTTCCTCAAGCTATCTTTCCGTAGTCGAATTAGATGACTATCAGATTCAGAGCTGACATTTTTCTCTGAAGTTTTTTAGTTGTTCTTTTGCATACGGCTGAGCAGCGTATCCGCTAGTTTCGATTCTCTCGGAATGAAAAGAACGATCCTCCTTCTGACCGATGTGGATCCTCCTCTCCGCTGGTTTCGATTCGTTCTTTCGATTTTAGAGCTCTTGACTCACCCAATATTGTGGGAGATGCAACCCCGAGAAAATTACAATACAGGGAGGTTCTCCACGCTGTTCTAGAAACAACGACAGTAATAGACAGGAGTTTACGAATTTCTACGGGGCCCCCTGCGATTTCATGAGCCGAATTCACAGGGGCTGACCCGGGTCCGCGAAAATGATATTCGATACAGCAAATCAAGGGTACCGGAAAATATCAGGTTAACAGTGAATGTCTTGAAGATCTGACCCGAGGTCAACGGCGAAAACTCTCACAGTCTCGCGATTCAGTCTCGCTGGGAGTCGATCTCGATTGATGATATGCATGTCGAAGACGTTTCAGAATTCGTGCTTGAGACGAACCCGCCAATGGACGACGAGAGCAATGGCGGGAACGACAGAAACTGTACCTACTGCTGTAAGAGGGAGGAGAAAACCTCGAAGAGAGAAAAATTAATTAGATACGCTACGAGCTACGATGGCACCTTTTGCAAATCGTCGCGGAATGACCGTCAAGTGTCCCTTTCTAATATCTGTGTGGTCAGGGTACCTCGGATGTATCCGTCTTATTGTTGAGGAATTTCCAAATTGTCACGAGCCCGTTTGCGAATTTCTGCCTCGTCAAGTGGCCTCCTACCTCTGTTGTCTCTGGATCGGACGTCCTATGGGTTTCGCCAAAACACATCCCTATCGAACGAACCGGGGACCGAGTGCAGGGACTTGCTATGCTCGATTGACTCTGGATCCGTACCTCGAACTCGGGATTTTCTCGTGTGACCGCGATCCGCCGAGTCATGATTGAAGTACACTAAGACGGTAGGAGTGCGGTTCAGATACTCAGTCACCTAATTATCCGATCGATCGATCAATCAGTCAGACTACCAGTCAGTCAGTCAATCAGTCGCCAACCTCCAATAACAATTTCGCACACCGACCTCCGAGAGTCCCTCCAATATTCCCGTTCTCCCCATCGCGATAGACGACGATGCGTCCACTTCGATATCATCAACGCTCCTTTCGCCGGTCCTCGCTCGCTTGAGGATATCAGATCTTCTCTGAATTGTTTCTCTTCGTTCCCGATACACAGCGGCTGATCGAGCCATCTGAGGAATACTCTCTCGGTCGGCTGCTGTCCAACATTCGTTCTTTGAGTAGATCTAATTGCACTTCTTGCTTCCTCTTCTCCTTTCTTAAATCCTTAGTCGATGCTGGCTCCGAATGATGACCATTACCACCAATCCATCGGAATTTACGTGCAGGAATTTGGCGTGTTGATCTTCGTTTGTATCTCGCTATCCTCTCTCTATGCTTTTAGCGGTGCACTGCGCACGGGGCTCGGGATGTGCTGCGTGGCTGGTAATGTTGCGTGATCACCGTATGGGTTTACTGCTGAGAAGCAACAGTGGAATCGAGCTGGGCGTACTCTTGACTAGCCTCCGTTCCTTCAGGAGCTGCCGCTCCCTTGTTGAGTCCGGGAATCGGGATGTTGGGCATATTGGGCAATTGCACCGGAATAGCCCCCTTCGCTTTGGTCAGCACACCTCCTACCTGGAACACGGATTGCAAAACTCTCAGTTTGCGAATCAGGCCTCGATCCAACTATGTCCACCGATACCCTCTCGCCGATTAGGGTCGTCGATCGGTAAACACAAATCGGCCGAGGTGTTCATGACACGAAGTTTAGCTGAGAATCCAAGGCTCGACGGATTCACGGAAAGAAGTAGAAACTTTCGGGCATTCCTCCTCTAGCTCGAGGTCGATGTAGTGGGAATGATCCGATCTAATTGATTTAACTCGCCGAGAACGGACTTGTCAGAACGATTTCGACGCCGATCAAGACATTATTGATTGAGCGCTGTTCAGCCCCGAGGGTTGAGAACGGAACGTGGCGTAACACATTATTTGTATTTAGCAACAAACCTTATTGCCGATGGCGGCGCCGACGTTTCCGACGGCGCTCCCGATCGAGAAAGGTTGCTGCGGAGGATCAGGAAGGCCTTGTTCTGTAAGATATAAACAAGAAAAAGACTTCAACGCCGGGACGAATGATCGCATTCCTGTGGAGAATACCAGAGGGTCTTCGAGCCGGTCGAGGAATGTCTGACAATCGTCCTCCGAAGGGATCCTAAGCGAGAACGGCCTGCTGTATTGTTGAGCGATGTGACGCAAAATTCGCCGAATCTATCGATCTATTTCCGGATGCTTTGGAAGCGATGCTCAAAACTACACAGGGCCGGGCATCGGGACCTCTTTGGAATTCTATCACGAGAAGCTCTAGACTCCAGAGACTAGACTCTGAACTGTGGACCCTGGGCATTCCATGGCAGCGACCGATACAGCTGCGACAAAGAGATCCGCGCAAGTAATGTCCCTCAACTCTGATTCAGACGGGCAGCTGCCTCCACGCCTTCCGAACATCTCAATGATCGGTGTTTCGTGGAAGGCGTCTGGGTCAAGAAACATATTCTGGGCGGGAAAATGTCTCCTGGATCTGCGCAGACTTACTTGTCGGAATCGAAACAGAAGACTCGAATCAAGAAACGACATTTTGATCCCCCGTAGTCATCATTTTGGGGCGGAGCGAGACTGCAGCGACCGAGTTCCTCATCGCGAGTGAGGTTGAATTTTTCTCGGCGACTCCCGAGTACCTACACATGGAAGCGAAATAAAAGCGAGCTTCCCGTATGCGCCGGGTACGCTATCCGGTTGCTCAGAAGCGTCGCCGTAACCGGCTCCGCACAGGCACGGAAGGGATTAGAAGAGAGATTTCCATTTTGAAAGAGATTCCTCCTCGGAACGAGTAGATGAACGTTGGGAAAGGATATCCACTGCACTGGAAAATCACCCCGTCTAAATTCACCGCGCGCTTCACGTTTCCGGCAGAGACTTTTGGCTCACTTGCCTGGTCGCAAGTGCGCATTAAATTCCTCAACAGGAAATATCGCCTCGAGGACCTTCGCGCTCCATTTTTTCCCCTCGAAAGAGATCTGACCGCCAAGACGGACGGCTTCCGCGACAACAGGCTGTCAGGGAGGCACGATTCACGGGCTTGCTCTGCCATGGTGGTCACGCACCGCGCAGCCTCCTCATTGATGGCATAGAATACTAGCTGACGCTGGTCGATCTCGTGTGCTCCTCTGAGCGACAGAGGGTGATTTTAGACTCGACGAGGACGGTAAGTTTCTGAGGCATAGTCAGAGCTTTTCCTTAGACCGGATCAGGAACATGGTTCCGTGAATCATCTCTAAGAGTCTCGATGAAGCAAAGGTTTTTTCCCGCCGCATGACTTCGCGCATCGCGACCCCGAGTTAAAGTCGCGGAGCCAGAAGTTCACTGTGCGGTAGCGCCACAGTCTTCACAGTTCTTCTGTCGGCGACAAAACCCCCTCATAGAGGTGCGTTCCGAAACACGAGATTAATTACAGGAAACCAAGAATGAAGCCCGCTCGGAGTAAGGTACTGTTTCCCTATTCGACTCGACCGGATTCTAGGGACCGAAGGTTTCATTCCGTCTTTCGGCGTCTGACAGCTTGAATTTTTCACTCCGACGGAACATCCACTCATCGAGCTCCACAATCGTGCACGAGCCTCACTCGTGCTTGCACTTGTTTGCATTTTTGCATTCGGCGGATTCGCGGTAGCCATCGGTCTCAAATACCCGAGAGGAACCCCCAAGCACACAGTGCCCACCCGCGGCTCCCGCCGCGAGAACGGCGGCGCCGCCACTCAGCGATGTTGCGAATGGTTGGACGACTGAGTCAGTTGGCGCGAGCCCGGTGAGTTTCACTCTGTCGGACTCGATCAGGCCAATGAGCTGGCCATGAAAAATGTTCGAGTTGGCCTTGGCGGCTTACCTCGGTTACGTTTGAGTTCCATTTTCTGCAGGAGGATTGCGTCCCACTCTTCGTCGGTGGACACCATCCTCCGCATCTTGTCGAACATCGTGAGTTGGATATCGCCATCGGCCACTGCGGCTCCAGGCTGCGGGGTTGCGGGAGCTTGGGCGGTATAGCCGGAATCTCCTTCCATCTCGATGCTTCACTTCGTCCGGGGAGTCGTTCCCCTTGATGCTGAAGAACGAGGGAACGATAACGATCGAGTCCCTCACCGTAAGCAAATTGCACAAGGCGAAGGCACAAGCTTGCTACGAACGTGCGTCTGTCTACGGTTCCGAACTGCTTCGTATATCGCCTTCACTCAACTTCACTCTGCCATTGGTGCTCTCATGGGTTGGCGCGAATCCTCAGTGCCTGCTAGAGAGCCACGTGACCTCTGCGGGACCCTGCGGGAGCCCCTGAGCTTCTGCGACGAGCTCTAGAGGGCGCCCGCCAACACCAGTTGATGGCTCCGCTCCCCCGCCCCTCTACCTCGGACCTCTTCGTCCCCCGGCGGGATCCCGCATTTGTCTCCCCGTCCCCCGGAGCCGTGAGCCACCCGTCGCGATCGCTCTGCTTTCGCCCGTAGCGAAATACTCTTCTCTAACGTTTGAGGCCAGACCAGACAGAATTGAGGAGCACAGGCTCACGCGGAGCTTAAGGCCCATTCACTTTGATGGAAGGGCGCGAATGCTCAAGTTTTATTTGATTACTTTTGCTTACGTGGATCACACGTTGATCGAGTTCCCTTTCGAGCCAGTCGACTCAAGCCTTCTCCCTGATTTCGTATTGTCTCCCTCCCGTCGCCGTGCGCCTTTGACGTTACGTGTCACGCGAGGCAATTTGACGCGAGAACATACGTGGGCGTCACTATCGATGGGACGGTCTTTCGAGCGCTACTAGTTCGTTAGCCTCATGCGTGAAAATTCACACCCCGTGCAGGATGGGCTCATTTTGGCGATTTCTCGGCGAGATGAAGCACTGTGCTCCCAAGAAATGGATCGATCATCTGATCTCGCAATACCGAACGATCATGAATCATGAATGTCTCGGTCCATGATGCACCGCGAAGAACTTGGTCGGGGCGACACTATCATCGATTCCTCTTCATCGTTCTGTTCTCATTTCCCTTGTCGCCGAAAGAGATTCCCTCGTGAGCTGCCTGACGATTCCACCGCTGAGATGGAGTTTCTATTTGGCCGTCCTCTGAGTGCGGATTTGCTCTGTTTGCCCTTCTTCGTATTAGCCTAAGCTCTCAGCGGATATCCGGCCACACGATCCAACGGTGCCGTCGTCTTGCCAGCCGAGAAGAAAGACAATAGAACACGCCGGGATAGGCCGAGGAGGGAAGCGGACGTCGACCACGTTTTACAAGATTATTATATTCCTGAAGATCAATGAATTCTATTGATTTTTCCCCTCTCTTCAGTCTCACCCGATGCGTGTTCCTGACAGCGAGCATTTTCGTTTGATGATGAAACGATGGAGAAAGCTCCCGTAGAATTAGGTCAAGCGGAAAGAGGTAGACCCATTGAGCCCGCATAATTATGGCCAGACACGTGTCCAGCTTTGACAAAGGCGAGCCTAGCAGAAGGAGGCAGTTTATGGGTAGCGTCGTTATTCCGGAGGATCCATCGATTCTTCGAATGGCTCTCTGGGTTCGGTCAGCGATACGTATTGCTTACTGGATCTGATCGGAATATGCGTATTCCTCGAAGCAAACACAGCGGACCGGACGAGAAGCTAGGGACGAGCTTTACCAGCAGCACAATATGTACCCACAGAAGTCTGCCTTGATATTTCGTACCGCAAGCACTGTGACCGCGGTCGTACAAAACCGCAACATTACGAGCTCCTCCCGCCACGGGCGCTTCCCTGTTCGATCCGACGGTATTCCGGGATAACGAAATCCCCCGAAGACGCTTCTCTAAAACCCATTATCTCATTGAGCAGACGTATCAAAAACTTTTGCGGGCTGATCCACACAGCCAAGGTTTAACGTCCCGGGTACTGTTATTCACATTGCTTCCGAGGACGGATCCATAGAGCAAATGTACCCAGGAGGATCAAGGCCGAGTACCTTCATATTTTGCCGGCAGCAGGACGAGCAGACGTATCAAAAAGGAACGGTATGTCCCCTCTATCATATCGTAACGAAATGACCAAACAGTATCAATTTCAACAATAAATAGCAACCATCAGCGTTTATTCGTTTATCTCGCTAATGAGAGGGGGCTTCCATAAATAATAGACTCTGTTGAGAGCGCTCGCGTTGTCAGATTGTCCTTCGTGAGGGAAGGTGGTTCGTGGGTCGGGGAAATGGATAGCGCAATCGGTCAAAGTGTTACTCTTTTCATCTGCGAGAAACTTGTTAGCACTCGGCCACCCGGGGCCCGAGTGCCGAGGCAGAATGGATATTTCGCATTCCCGCAATCGGTCGGCCTCCGACGTCGTATTGGCCTAAGCTCTACGCGAATCTCCGGCTCCGTCCAACCGCGACCTGCCCAAGCTGCCCACGGCGACACGATGCTGGAGCATCTTCGTAGCCGCGGGCAGACGGAAGATGTACAGTCGATTCGGGAAGAGAACTAGACGGGTTGTTGTATCTGACATAAGTCCCTCATAACAGTCCCTTGCGCCTGTACCCCGTTAAATACGTCTATCGACGACGCCATGTCTTCTGACGTTCTCTGGGGAGGGAGACGACTTGAGTTGAGCAAATAAACGGAAGCGCCGACGACCTATATCGATCGATACAATAATATGGTCATGTCCTTCCAATTCATCCGGACGTAACACTTTTTCGAGTGCGTCACGCACGAGCCCCAATTCCTGCCCACGATGCAATGCCACGTAGGAGAATATAGTTGGTCGAAATCTTGTTTGATGGCCTCGGCGACGTGTTTTTCACTTCCGTATAAACGGATCGCTTGCAACGCCGACTGGACGGCAGTTTTTTGCATCTCGAGAGGCATGTCGGCCGCCTGGAACCGGAGCTCAAGGTTATCTCGGCTGGTATATATGCAAGTCGAGCTGCCGAGGCTGAAGAATGAAACGAGGGGACGATTCACTTCTCTAATTCTTCATACGCGTCGTCAACCGTATACAGCTGCGAAAGATCGAATCCCTCCCTCTATTCGTGTTTGCGCGCTAGAAACATCATGGGAGGTAGGCAATCGAGACTGCTACATACAAACCTGAATCTGCAGTTCGCCGTCGTTCCGCAAGGGCTCGTCTATAATGCTGGTGGCCGTGTTCTGCGCCTGGGCCCAGGAGCGTCTCTCGAGAGCACCCAATCCGCCCACCACTCCATTCAAACTCATCGGACGAGCTCGCACGGCGGCCGAATGAACTGAAGGCGCTCGATTGATCGGTGAGCCGCTGAAATGGACAGAGCGCTTTCATTCCGACCGTGAGACGACAGAAACAAAACGACTATCGACAACTGGATCGAGATGAGCGACGATCGGCGATATGCATGCTCGCTCGCCCGCCCGCCCACACTGTCGTCCGGTCGATGGTAGAGAAGCGAGACCTGGAGGACTCACTCGAACGATGCATTCCAAGACGGCCATCGTTCTTTTGACGTGAAAACGTCTTTACCCAGGCTCGGGTGACCTGTTCGATGTACTTCGTCATCCAAATAGCCATAACTTGTCGCACTTTGCGGTCTTATATCTCGATCCTCATTCACGCTGGCCGCAAACTGATTCCTGTATCGAAAGGGAAGTTTCCGGGATTCCACTCTGAACGAGATCCTGTCGCGAAGCGCTACATGGTTGCTCCATGATTTCGGTTTTTCTACATACCCCTCGATCAAGCTCGGAATCTGATAAATAATAGTGAATTCTAGGCTTCTCGTGGGGTTTTGAGAGGAGAATTTTATATATGGAGCTCGATAGGGAGGAAACTAGCAAGATGCAATAGTTCTACTCGATTATTGAGGCGAGGTTCTCTAGACATTCCCTCGAAACTCTTCGTTTCCGAAGCTCCCCCAATGTGGAATGATTCGGTCGACTAAACAATGAAGTTTGCCTGAAAACGACGTCTTTGGACCTCGAGGACCTCGAGTCTGTCGCATCGTTATCGAAAGGTTCTCAATCTGGGAGCGCTGGTCTATGAGATGTTGCTTCTTCAGTAAAACAATGCTGTATCAATCCTTTCATCCAAAGAATGTCGACGTCATTCTCATACGGGTCTGCGCCTTGCGCGTCAACTCCCTCGACCGTCCGATTTGGAAGCAAGCTCACACCAAGCTACATCACGAAAGTGATTGCACGGAAAGCTATCGCTCGTCCGGTTCTCACGAGGTAGAATCCTCGCGAATTCACCCACCGGAAACAACTTCGCCACCCATAACCATCCACATTCCAACACACTATGGATTCCATGTCCGTCGATGCTGAGTCTGACTAAATTCTCCGATGAACGACAACAACAGTAACCGCGGCCTCTCATCAGCTGCAAGGAGGAATCCGCATCAAAAACAGCACTGGACCGAAATCAATCTAGCCCATGCGGTCGAATAAGGCGGACCGATTTTATCCGCCGGCAGTCTTGATTGGCCGGAATGGATACCTTTCAGGCACATGACGCATGAGAAATTTCGTCCACCAATACCCTCAAGACGTTTTCAGGCATGGAACGGTGATGTCCCTGACATAACCTAGACTGAATTTTTTACTTGGAGCCTCCATACATAGAGAGCTATTTTCTCATTTCATGGAGTTTTCCCGCGGCTGGCTCTCGGGTTACCATTGTTGTCCATGGGGCGCGGAAATATGCTTACATGAAGGAGGCAGGAGAGCTCAGAGGGTATGCGGAGCCCGGTTTCGGGAGCGTCGAATAGGCTTTTTCCAGAGTGTCCGGCTTAAGCTCTTCCATTCGTTCGGAGTACATTTCGCTGTTGTACTCGCCATACATGTCGCCTTTCTTGCTACGCTTGTAGAAGTGGATGATGTTCGCCACCGAATAGACTCGCAATCCTGTGAGGAAGCCCACGATGACGGAAACAACGATATCCGTGGTCGCTGTTGATGACTGCACGGAAGAGAGGGAAATTTCATACACAGCCCCCAATAACCGATGATATGAGCAGGGAAAGAAATCCCGTCAGAATTCTCACCTTCAAAGTCGCCAACCTGAAAGCCGCGATCGCCGGATAATGCTCAAAATCTGCTGGAGAGGGAATCCTCAGATCAGAGGGGTACTGCTTGTCTCTAATCAGGAACTGAAGAAAATAGGACAGTTGTCAGTCATCGAGCAGCGGTGACAAGCTCCCTGGAAAACTCATTGACGACGCGGAACATGCCCTCATTCACAACTCCCGTGGTTGAAGCCGCCCCGCGAGTCGGGCTTGATGACTTCACTCACGGAAGCTTCCACTATGTGAGCATGGCACTTCTCTTCGTTCGGGTTAGGTAAACGACATCGTATTCTGTTCAAGTCGATGAGAATTTCGACAGCGGCCGTGGGGAGAACCAGAAGGGCGACTTTGGAAACCGTTGGCCCAGGTACGCGCTTGGGAGTTCCCAGAAAACGATTCGCTGCAGCGCTGCGCCATTTTAATTTAGAATGCACTCACCATAATGATCCTTAGCAGGATGAAGCCCGCGCTCGCCGCAATATCGACCGCAGCGAAGATTGACAGCAGCAGAACGGTCCGGAGCGGGACGCTTCCCTGGAAAACTAGAGTTTGGATTGGAATGCTCTGGCAGACTCAGCCTCAAGATGGAGGGAGGGGGGAACGCATCCCAGAAAGTTCACTCGGGCCTGAATGGCGAAAACGGGTCGATGGAAGGAGGAGCGATCGGAAAAAAACGAATGACAATGCTCTGCTCGCCCGTCGACGTATATTCTGAGACTCACATCGTCCTTAGCCTGTTTGAGGGCGAATACCATCCACCACCAAGATAAGATGTATACGAGAACGAAAATGGCACTCAATATCAATATCGTTCGGGATGCGGTGAGTTCGCCTGAAAAGGGAATGGATATATATCATGTTCGGAAACCAAAAAATTAAGAGTGATCCAAGGTCGCGGAATGACCGAGCGAAGTCCCCCGCAAGCTGTAGACATTCAGTGGATGAGTCGTCGTGAGCCTGCGGCACCACCGGGGACGGAGTGTCCGGCACACGGGGCTTGTCAGGAGAGTGCATCGGATTTTTTTTGGCTTCATTTCACAGCCTAGGATCAGCGAGCTAGAGCTGCAAGACACCGCGACTCGAAGAAATTAATTTCGAAACTGATCGAGTCGATCTCGGGGGAATCGTTGGCTAGACGAGTCCAAAACCGTCAACTTCAGCGCTCCTCCTCAGAGCCTGACTTGTATTTTCAATCGAGCGGCTACTTAATTGGAAAGTTCTTCCCCATTTCCGTGGCCGTCCGCTGACAGAAAAGCCCGACGTTGACAATAACGTCATCTTCCGAAGTCGATGGCACTTGAGCCATTTGCCGTCAGCTCCGTCGGATCGGTGGCTGGCGGGCTAGTCGCTTGGTCGCTCGCCTTCTGGCGAACGATATCGTCATGTTAACTCGGCCATCGCATCAGGACGATCCGGTCGTGGCTCCTTTTGCCACAGTTTCCGCATCGGTTTGTCTAGTCGGGCGGAACGCCAATCGACTCCTGCGGCAGCAATGTTTCCCCTGTAGATGTCTCGTTCTTTCTCCCCGTGGCAGAAGTTGCTTCTCGCGCCCGCTCCAAATGTCTTCGGATTTGCTTGCGTGGATCTCAGGCCA
The DNA here is from genome assembly GCF_000255335.2 of Galendromus occidentalis. Lineage (NCBI taxonomy): Eukaryota > Metazoa > Arthropoda > Arachnida > Mesostigmata > Phytoseiidae > Galendromus > Galendromus occidentalis. The sequence goes on from NW_003803569.1 coordinate 61,039, forward strand.
GCGATATCTGATCCTGCCAATTCGATCTTCACAAAGCGAGGTTTCGTGTTTTTCGGGGAGCATCTGCTTCCTTAATACCTCTCATCGGATTGGAAATCGAAAAGGAACGGCATTCGCTCCGGACGACTCTTGACTCTCCTCGCTTTCGGAATTACGCGATCAGTGGGAGAAAATGTTTTCACTTGGCTGAATTTTCCTACCGATGTAGATAATAGAAGAACGAATGCGGGATGTCCGTGCGCTCAGATCGGTCTTATCACGACGATGGTTTCACGACGCAGGCGGGAGAGAATCGGAATCGCGCTGATTAATCTGAGCGAAAAATTTGAGCATCCTGAAAATCGTTCCGGAGACGCACATGACCGGAACCGCTTGTAAGCGGTGCTCCGGTGTTTGGGAGAGAGACTGTGCGGTTCTTTGAACATTATTATTCAAACGACCGATGAGCCCGTACAAGCCGGATCGTAGTCCGCTCGATATGACTCAAGTCCATGAGATATTCTGCATATCGTAGCTTCAATGTTGCGCAACATTTTTTTCTTGATATTCCGGGCAGCGGGAGCCGCGGCTGAACGTAAGGGGAGTTGTTCCCTTTCTGACATCCGTTATCATTGGTCGGAACGACGCCTTATCTGATTTGTGTCGCTAAAGCATTTCCCGTGTATGGGGAAGGATGACTGACTCGCAGTTACGATTCGCAAAAACAACGCTCTTCCGACATCTACGACATTCGGACCCGAATGGTGAACGCTCTCGATGCGTGACGCCGGATCGAGACGATTTGAGCTATCTCCTAAAACTCGTAGCGCTCGTTGGATATTTACACTCTGAGTTAAAGTTGAAAGAACATCAAAATTTCCCATCGAATCTTAACGGACGAGTCTTTTCAATTGATGGCCGGATTTCTTCTGCGGGGCTTCCCCGTCGGTTCCGGCTGCTGAACCCGACGCTGATGCCGGTGCAGCTGGAGCCATTGCTTTTGTGAAGGAGGTCCGTATTGTCGGAAGTCGATTTGACGCAGCACGGGAGGCCGACAGGCTGCTCATTTCTGAAGTTGACGCTCACGATTGCCGCTCTTTAGACGAGGGGCTCATTCTTTTGCCTTCGGACATCCGAGAAGGGAGACGCAACGATGACGAGCGAATCGGATTCGCCACGTTTTCGGGACTCAGTCCGGAGGAGCGAGTCCTTCCAAGCGGGAAATTCTCGACTTCAGCTTGATCGTTGCAACAGCTTACGTAACAAATCGCCGACTTCCTCGAAGCTGAGAAATGCGTTTCTCAGGTGTTTTGATCCCGTCTTGCTCATTCGCTTCAATCCGATCCCATTATAAATTCCACTCATCTCGTGTGCTTCCTCGAGGTTCAACAACCTGAGGTGAACTCCGCGAGTATTCGCGATTGATCTTTCGGAGAGCGTCATAGATAGTCTGTCGCCAAGCGACAGAAAAAAAAGCTTCGACTCACCTATGAAGATGAACACGTCCGTTCTGAGAATAGATCTGTTCCCTTGAGTCAGATCTTCGAATTGTCCCAACCAATCGATCTCGACGACTTTCAAGAATTCAATTTCTCTCGAAACCTCCATCAACCGCGCTACGATGAGAATCAATCCCAGAATCGATAAGCCCTGCAAAATTTGAAGCAATCTTGAATGCAAGGACTCGTCTCAACACGAATTCTCCCTCGCGCGGGCGATTCCTTAGATAGAGCTGAAGGAACCATTCCCACGGATTCCTGCCTGCTGGGAGGAGCCTCCGGGACCGTTCGATTTTCTTCTCTCGCGTTGGATCGACAGAGGATCTATGAGATGATCCGAGAAAAAAAATGAAAAAATAAGTCCGATCACGGCGCGGCGCTTCTCATCCACGAATGCCTTCTAAAGTCTAGGGCAGCCGTATCCGAACAGGGATCCGCTGCCTCATTGATAATCCGCTGGAAAATGTCCCGGGGTATTCTACGATAGTTAAGTGTAGGTTTGAGGACGACTCGTAGACGACAGGTGAAAAGACGTTGAATTTATCTCGAGGAAAGAGCCGCGATTTACTCGCGGAACGTCCGGTTGGCCGAGGGGACATCGAAATATAATAATAATAATGATAATTGAATACCGCTGGGCCAGACGTCTGGTACGAAAGTTTAGATCTCATCTTCGAAAGTGAATAATACGGTGATGAGGAAGCATTGTGGGACTCCTCCTGTAACCTGAGCGATTCAGCTAAGAGGACTATTGGTGCTCCTACTGCTCGGGCTTCGTCTCCCCATTTATGAAGACATTGTCGAACAATACTCGCACTTGGAAAGTGAGATGGATCACTATGGTGGTGCCGAGTTGCGAAGAGAAACGATCAAGACGCAGATGGTGTGAATTCCTCGTCAACATACCATTGTGGTCACCACGCGTAAGGAGCCATAACGTCTCGTCTCGCGTCTTTTGCTCTCAGTCAGTTCTGTCGCTCATGGTCCATCTTCCGGAAAAAGCAAGCCTTCAATCAAATATCGATCACTCAACTCTCGCCAATGGATCAGCCCGATCATGGTACTATAACGCCGCTGACTCAGTACACCGGTGGGAAAATCGGCTTAAACTCGTTTCGCGGGCAATTCCATGCGATCCGTGAGAACAATGTCGTGCTCACTGGACAAACCAAACCAGAACAGCTGACAAAATGGAGTTGCAGCCGGAACGAGAACTCTCCCTTCGGCATAATTGAACGGTCCTGTTTGGCGAAAGTGAAATTCTTCTTGAGCGGACTAGTGTGCAGCTGGACGAAGACTCATCCCGTTTGAAAATTAGCGTACATCGATCTGGGTCAGAGCAGGGCGCTCGTCGGGTGCCAAGGTTTTTCATGAAACGCTCTGTGGCGTAAAAACGTTCGATTCCGTCTTTTCATTGTTGTTTTCACCGATGTTTTTTTTTATACCAGTGTCCGTCTAAGGGAAGGATCGCCACTTGCTCGGCTTCCCGATATCCCGAGCGTAGATCACGAAGGGAAGCGACATCTTAAGCGCCTCATTCTTCGGGGCTTATGTATAGGTGATTCGGACAGTAGACGCTTCTCAACGGTCTTGGGAGACTTCAACGAAGACACTTTTTCTGCTTCTCGGAATTCCCGAGTGGAGGATGACCGAATTCCATGGAGGGCTCAAGCGAAGAAAATAATTTACCACAGACTTCGAGCATCAGCAGAACGTTGCCGAAGAGGGACGAGAGACGAGACGATGTAAAATCAATGGGGGTGGAAAACAAAAATTGGAATATGGAAAGTCCGATGTTTAGGCTCACAGACGAGGGGATGCCCCCCTCGGTAGGCCGGTGAGGAACCGTCCCCCCTTTCTTCCTCCTAATCGAGATCCGAGTTCATGAGTCCGTCCGGCCACCAGTCCTTCTAAATCCTCTCTCTGTATAGCTCACCATCGAATACTTGCACGTCTGGATGACGGCTCCTCGTAGATCGAGAGGCATCGTGGTACGGCACCAGCCGGGAACACCTCAGAAACCAGAAGAGATATCCGCGCACCGTTCTTATGAGCTCTTGATTCGGCTCGAATTCCCCACCATTTGGGAGTCCGGGGAAGAGTTGAAGAACTCAAACACAGCTGGTTCACGCACACCGCATTTGAGACAGTAGCTAGAAATCGTACCAAAGAAACGAAGCGCGCCTCGGTACCCGGACCCCGCGGCTTCTTGCGAAAGAGAAAGTGCTCTTCTGCTGGACAGTGCAGGCAAGGGATGCGTCGTCTCTTGCCATCTTCAGCGGCTATCGACACGGGTCTCGCTTCCTTTCACGTTTTTTCCTCCTTCTTCTGATTATCAGAGCCGAAGGGAAGCGTACGTACTTGACGGATTCTAGAAAACCGGCGAATTCCGATGTCAGCGAAATATCGAGCGGTTCCGTTCTGCTTGGCGCCCAGAAGAAACTATCAATAACGAACATTTGTCAAATCGAAACGACGGCCGTTCCGAATGCAGGAGGAGCATCTGGAGCAGCGGCAGTCCTGAGCGTGGATGCGCGAGGTGCACTTCCTTCATCCAGTTTCGAATCCTCAAGGCTGGGAATCCAACGAGAATCTGAGCTCTCGCAACCTCTATGGAATGAATGTTCCGTCTGCGGGTCAGCCGCGGATCTCATGGAACCGAATAGATGACGAGTCTTCCGGGAGCGCAGGAGACACGAATTCCGCTCCTTGTCGATGAAATTGGCAGATTCATGATCTGAAAGCGTAATACCGCAGCTCTGCGAGGATCTCATGCGCGATACCAAGCACTTAGGCCTCGATGTCCGGATAGCTAGTGAACCGATAGTCAGCTCAGCGCTTTTTTTTCATGCCGTCTGCGGTTTTCGCACGGATTACTCCGGCGGATCCGTTCGCTTTTGATCCTCTCCAAACGAGTATGAGCTGGGAACCAGAGAACCACGAAATTCAGGCCTCCTCGAGGATCGCCATCATGATCACGACTTGGGCGGCATTCGGAACACGGACGATGAAAACATCTATGGATTTGCTCCGGAGTTGAGGATTTTGAGAACCAAATGGAAGGCGGTGAGATGACCGTATCGTCGTTATAGATGGTTCAGCATCATCCCCCAAGCTCCGATAGCAGAACAGCGCCCGGCCCTGGATCGGTCAATTATCGCCGCACCCATTGGGTAGGCGGAGGTAACGAGCAGGGATTCAGCTTGACTACATATGTGACCGAGTCAATGATTTGGATGCGCAAGTTTCGTTCCGTCAACTCTCTAGTGTCAGCTAGCACAGAATAGATAATCTGTATTCCGGAGCCCGCGACTTCCTCCAGAAGAAGGGTGGAAATATTGCACGATTTCACCGAGTAGCATACAAACTGACTCATCCCGCCATCCTAGTAAGCGCGGAGCGTGCTAGAAAAGTACCTACCTGGAAGTGAATATTCAAGCGGTTTCCTCGTTTCATGATAATTTGTCCATCCGGACTTCGAAAGCATTAACTTTCGTCCCGCCCGCAGATGAACAGCTCTTCCAAGCGGAGCTCACGAGCCCAAAATTGAGAACGTGACAACGCGATGCTTACGATTTAATCGTCGATGGAGTCGAAAAGTCGAGCCACTCGTGAAACGACAAAATGATTGTTCTGCTATGAGAATCTCTCAGATTCGCCGAACGTCGTGGCAGCGTAGTCTGAGCTCGCTTTCGCTCTGAAGTAGACTTTCCATGTGGATAGGTTTTTGAGGCCCGGACCTGCTGATCGCGACCAACTATATCCAGAACACCTTGCTCGAAATACGTCTCGTCAATCGATATGAGAAGATCATCGTAGCGTGTCGTGACTTGGTGCTACCCTTATAAGAGAGTGGAGAGCCGTCCATCGACGAAATTGCCTACCCTGTGTCTTGGATGAGGGTATCGCCCACTTTTATCACTACGTTCCGCATGCTTTTCTGTTCTATTGTGGCGTCCTTCCGCGAAAATTTTGCGATGTGTCGGACTTATTTCAGTGTCCTCAATCACACGAATCTATAAGGCCTCTGAATACTATAGGAGGCTCCATAGACTCCATAGCGCAGGACAAATGATGAGCCACGAAAAGTCGATCAGGGTCTCAGGCAGCGTTTTATGCGTCAGTTGGAGATAACATCGACTTCAAGCAGGATCGGCCCTAAATCTATGAGGTGAAGACGCGACGCAGCTCGGTCTCGGAGCTGCAGAGCAGGGGAGAGCCCGGTGAGAACTTCGCTCCCCCGCAGAGTTGTGACTTCATCGATCTCCCTTCCTCCAACCTGGTCATACGTGGCGCTGTGTTGTTCGTCACGATCCCGAAATAGAACGAGGTTCTGATCGCGGACCTCAGAGCTCCACTTTCTCAGCTCCTTCTGTCGTCTCGTCTTCTATTTTTCTCCTGGAACGGCGAAGCTCGGTCATGCAAGGATCCAGAGCCTACCCCCGTTTGGGGTGAGTGATTCACGTCCCGTATGGCCGTGGAGCGTTTTGTATGATAGGAGGCGTGACCTCTCATTCGACACTCTGTCCTAGGAATGGGGAAAATGTCGATGTCAATAATTCTTCTTACCCTTTCCCTCTCAGGAGAATCTTGCATTCTTCAAACGTATCCGGGAGGACTCTTCCGTGCGTTTCCGGAAAAACGAAAGAAAATGACAAGCCGAGAGCGCAGAGCGAGACGTTTATGGCTATCGGTACCCAGTCGTACGTCATTTTTCCCTAGAAAGTTGCGAAATCCACAATCACAAAAGCGAGCGATTGAGTCGCAATGATGCAATACCACTAGCTGAAAAAGAGGACGAGCGGAGGAGGAAAACATTTCGCGTAGTGTCTTACAAGAGTTTGGAGTAGGGGTGCGACGACTGCGCTGATTCGTGAACCAGTATGAACCACGCCACTGATCAATGATCGCACGTGGGTCGGATAACACTCGCTGATTTGTACGTAAAGAACGCTCCAGGTCACCTGTCCAGAAAGCTTCGCAATCGATGTGAGCGTCATGCGGATCCCGGTTGCGCCTGGAACGCGATAAAAATGTCCAGTTCGTTCCATTCGATTCGAAAATCTCTTAGCACACATGGAACTCCCTGATGAGGACGCCCGTTATGGGGGCGAGGGGTGCCAGGGGTCCCAAGAGTCTTCAAGAGTCCCAAAGGAGAGCTCATCGAACCCGCCAAAAAAACGCTTTCGAAAAATCAGTTATTCAGGCTTGCGAAGCCCCCCATGACGGCACAGCGACTTGAGACTGGTGGCAGGAAAAAACATGATTGTCCAACGCGTGACCACTTTAGAAGCGGCGCTTCTATAGGCTCAGCGAACTTCTTGAGCAGTCTTGACGAAATCCCTGCTCCATCATTATCACGGGCGTTAAAAAGCAGCGCGTGTCGAGCCGAAGTTGTCTCGTTCATCCTCCAATCCATTGCCGTTACTTTTTCGGCTCGGGAAATTGTAAAGCGGGCTCGATGAATAATTATTTTCAAAAAATATTCTGAAATGTTTGGGCCCCGCTCGCAGAGTATGTCGATTAGTACACCTTTGAGACCATCGGCATTCACATGAGAGACATCATGCCGAGTGATGGATATCTTAAGAGAATGGTTCGTCCGCTGGAGAAGCTCCTAGATGCTTCCAGGAATAAAACTCACTCTCAGGTGGAAACACCAGGGCACACAGGGACACGATGATCGCCATGTACGTTATAGGGTAGACTGGGTTACGTCTGCAGTATTTGACGACGAAATACGAAACGAGACTTATTGGAGCTTCACTCAAAGCCATGAAGATCAAGTTGAAGTAGGGATTCGTTCCGATCTCCACGGTGTAGTACATCAGATGATAGTAGATGAAAACGACTGTGCAGCTGAAAAACCGAGGATCAGGCTCCGGGAGAACATAACGCGGAGAAGAGGCTCCAGCTGAGAAATTCATCGTGGAATAGGTAGTATAGTAGCTGCGGACAGATGTCTTACTCACTAATTTATGAGACATGCAACGGTTAGACGAGCTATTTTGAAGCCCCTGAAAAGATCAATTATGGACCCCCGCGTCCTATCCGCACGGTTTTTCTCCTCCTGAAATAATCGGAATATTTCGTTCACAAGTGATCTGCTCATCTCATTTTTGAAGATGATGGGAAATCATTAGCAGGAGGACTCACTGCTTCGAATTTTTTTCGCGCTTCCTCTATGGCGGCATCGACGTCGATTTTCTGCAAGCCATTTTTGTCGACGATTTTCTTCAGGATCACTGCGGCTTCATCGTATCGTTTCATAGAGACGAGCCATCGCGGAGACTCATCAAGGAACCTGTCATTCATTCGGAATAAGAATTATTTTCCTCGAATCTCTGGAATTTTACTCGGATCTAGAGGCTGGGCCCGATGGGCAGAGGGCATCTCGCCTGTCGCGACGATGGATATACATTTAGTATCCGCAGATGTCACAGTCAGCCAGGTAGGAATGCATTCCTGTTGAGAAAGCCAATTGGTTTCAGAACTCGTCGATGCGATTCAACGAATTTCCACTAATTGTAAGTATTCCAGCGGAAAGAAGTGACGCGCAAAGGAGAGCCCGGAGAAAAACGACTTTTTTCTATTTGTCAGGGGACGTTCCGGGGCACCGAGGACAAAAATAGACACGGAACGCCACATTTTTATGCTATTTGTAAGTCTTCTGCGACCTATTTCAGGTATCAACGGCCACAGTTTCTTTCTGCTTCGGACACTCACCGACGGAGCGAGTCACGCAACGAGAGGTGTCTTCATTCCCGCTCGACCGTTGAGGGATCGAACTTAGAAAGTGCGACTCGATGCGAATACGCGGACACTCTAATCTGAAGGAGGGTATCAGTCCATATGATCGGTCGGAGGAGCTTCGCCAAAGGAGTAAGCCCGATCCTCTCGAAAGTGAGATGTATACAGAACATGGGTTGATACGATTCCGTGTGGCTTGAGGGGTCAGACGACCCATGGACTTTCCACGCCTCATCACTCCGGATCAGAAAACAAAAAGGTTGATATGGAGTCGTCGCGTGAGAGTCTCCCCATGATATTTTTACTGGCTCTGGAGAAGATGGCGAACAACACCCTGTGGCCGACGTGAAGTGGACACGAAACGCTCCGATAGAAGTTGCTTCTGAATCCGATTTCGAAAGACTGCCACGGGGCGATTCGACATGGTCGCCCGAGTCGCTGGGACTTCGGTACCGAAGATCTTCTAAGAATTGCGACATGGAGGAAAAATCGAATACCCGTGAGTTTTAAAGGAGGAGATCTCCAGTCGACTGTGAGGTTACTTCTCTTCTTCGCGGACGAGGAGATCCTTTTCTGCACAGGATTTCGTTCGACTGGATGCTCGATGGGTGTCTTCGAAGAGAGCGGTGAATGCATTGCATAGTCAGATCGCTATCAGAGATCGAATCCCCCATCGTAGCTGTCAGAGGGAATCATCGACGCTCAAATCTCCGAGAGTATTCCCCGACTCGGGCTGCCCGCGCCGGGGAAACGCGTCAAACGCTCGGCCTGTGAGAGGAGGGCGCGAGATCCTCTGGTGGACAGGGAGATCGGTGTGCTTTCGCAGAACCTAGTCCAGTGCGGCGTGTCCGCTATAGTGAATGTGGCCATTGATCGTGAGTTCTGTCTCAAGTATAGAACAGAGAGCTCATATTTTCCGAGAGAAATGGCTACTCGCTCCTTTGAGACACACAGGGAATTCCCATCCGCGCTGGGAGACTCTGGATACCCGGCTGATGATTTGTCATCTTCACTTGGTGGAGGTTATTCTGAGTACTCATTCAGTACAAACTCGGCATTCGAACTAATTCTCAGCGGAGCGAAGATCCGTGAAGATCGTCGCCTTAGATGAAGAATCTGACTGATGATATTCGGAGCATGGAATCGCCCTGTCGGTTCCATTCTTCTCATACGCGCGTCGGGGGGTCACACGCATACGCTGGCGATCTGCGTATTCTCAGAGGTCCTGCGCTCACAGGATCAGTCCACAGTTTGAGATATAACGTTGATTGTTTCTGCAGATCTAATGGGTTACCATTCTGAGATCTGCTCATAGCGCAAGAAGTTTTTTTAGTTCAAAACTCCCAAATTAGCTCGGGCAGTGAGCCATCATCTCTGCTCAGCATAGACGCGAACCAAGCGCTAAAAAAACCCTCCGATTGCGTTCCCTACTGATACTGATGAAGCGCTAGTGTACGAACAGCTTTGACCGGGACACTTGGTTGACATAAACAGCGCGAACGGACCCCGAAAAGCGGATATTCAAGAAACGTGACCGCTGCCGTGTCGCCGTCAACAAATATCTCTTATTGCATGAGCGAAAGATCAATCCATCGCCGTGGACGGTTGCCACGGAAGCTGACACTGACCTACCAACTACCCCAGAGCAAGAGACACGGACGGGCGGATGGATGGACGCAGCGACCGACCGACCGTCGAAAGCAGAGGAATGCAAGAAAAGCGATCGATTGCTAATCCTATCGGCCAATCATTTCCGAGCGAAGAGAAGAAACAGGACAGACAGACAAAAGCAACAACACCGGACCCCGAGCTGCTGGGCAACCACACCCGAAGCGTTTGCGAGGGGACTACTTGCAACCGTCCTGGCATCCGTTGAGTCAACGTCCGTCGACGGCGTCGTCGTAGTAACCTTGGTCATTAAATCGGGAGCTGCTGCTCCAGTTAACGAACGGTGTTCTGATTTTCGCCCGGTCCTGTTACTAAAAATAGGCAATAGACCGAAGAAAGAACTGACGGGATTCCACGATCTTGTCGCTAACGGTCGAAGCGAGCGGCCTGTTTTCGCGCGCAACGCTCGGTCCGCGATTCGACCGGCAGGCGGAATAAACGGACGGATGGACGGACGGACGGACGGACGGACGGACGGACGGACGGACGGACGCGGGACGGCTCGCCGGACGTTGTCAGCCCATCAGGATAGCTCGGGCGGCGCGCCAGCGAAGACTGCGGAGCGGGTCGCCTCGGCCGACAGACCGACGACGTAATTGTTAAATAATCGTGGAATGGAGCGGCTAACGAAAGTGGTCGGAACTGCGAATCAAGGTCGCAGGCTTCTGGACCGCGATGGTTTGAGGCCCAACGGCTATGGTGGCGGTGGCGGCGCGGCGGCGGCGTTGACCATTCCGTAGGCAGACCAGCAGTGACTGCAATACTTTCCCTTTCGGCGTAAACGGAGGCGGTGAGGAGTCACCCATGAGCCGTACACACGCCTTAAGCGTGCGCGGATTATATAAGACTCGATGCGGACACCCAGATCATAGTCAGTGAGCGAGTTTAATCGAAGAAGCAGCAGTAGCCGCTAAACAAGCAACCTACCAACAAACATGACCAAGTTCGCAGCTGTGCTCTTCGTCGCCGTTCTGGTGCTGTGCTCTAGCATGATCCAAGTTTCGGGTCAGAGGAAGCTCCTCAAGTTGGCCGCGGCCGCCGCCATCATCCGCGGAGGACCCATCATCCCTCTGCCCGTCAGATACCCGGTGCATGTCCCCAAGAAGGTTATCCACGCCCCCGTCCACGTTCCCGTTCACCACAAGCACGTTGAAGTTGGACACTTCGATCACGGCTACGATCACGGACACGCCGATGCTGGATGGTGGTAATCAGTTTGTGGTGCTCTGAACAAGCTCAAGGATTAGGATTTTCCAGTGGAAAGGCATTTCAGTTTGTGGACGGCGCATTGTAAAACTTTCCTTCATCAACTCCTTCCGACAACGGAAGCGAGCTGAACTGTGAGAGTATGAGCCAAACTCATACTGGGTTCCCTAAGGAACAGCTCAGTGAGCTCCCTCTTGTCATGTGTATATGATCTGTTATTTAATGTGTACAATTGTGAGCGTGTAAGTAAATGTTCGTATGTAAATAAATGTAGTAATTTTATATGTTGTTGAAATGAACACGATGCTCATTCCTTTGTTCGCTTCAATCGCCTCTCAATCGGATACAACTTCGACCTCCGCCTGACGGTGGCTTCCCAGGAGGCGCACTGGGCTCACCCGGTATCTCGATAGCCCTCGTAGCCTCGACTACGTATGCAGAAGAGGAAGCAGCACTCATTTGATCCGCCCGCCGGTGTATTGGCTCGAGTGTCGAGCAGTTCTCAGGCCGAGCTGCTCTTCAACTGCGCGGAGTCGTCGGCGTGGCACCGGTATTCTTGACGGAGGAACATTAGGATCGGGGTGCAAGTCTAACAAACATCTCAACGGAAGATCTGCCTCAATGGGCCATCGCCTCGAGGCACAGACGAAAATGATGACCTCCCGGGTCACAATACTGAACGACCTCATAGGAATGTATATTCCCTCGAGACCCTCTCCGGGATTTAAGTTGCAAGCCGGAAGTGCCCCTCCTATTCTGACAGCACCCAGAGAAGGTTCGAAGATCCGGATGGACTCGGGCTTCTTCGACTGACTACGGAAAGCCACATAGACAGGAAATGAACTGTCAACCGGCAGTTCTTGATCGCAGTCGCTTGGAAAATCCCGGAATCTGTGTCTTCAGTACACATACGACGAGATGTCGGGGGCAGAGCCAACTTTTATGTGCCCCTCAGGCGAACCAATTAACTGGTCTAATCGTTCTTCCTATCAGCGGTCAGACCGAATTCACGGGTATACGAGGTAGGAATCTCGGAAATCGCTAATCGAGGCTCCGTCAGTGTCCCCCGGCTTCGAAACGCGAAGCTCCCCATCCCTGACTGCGGTAGCGGCTGAAGGAGTCAGCGTAACACCCAACGCGATGTCTCAAACCATCAAGAAGACCGTTACTGATACCTAATTTCAGTAACGCGCTGCAGATAGCGAGCCCGCTTATCAAATCCACGAGTCGAATAACACTGAGGGAACAAAAAAATCAAGGTCGCACCCGATCTGACGACCACCGATTTTGACAGTGGCCCGACCGGGAATCGCAGGGGCTATCGGACGACCGCGCTTCATTGCGCTTTGACGATGTCGCATTCCTCCGTCCGTCGGTCGTTCTCGTTTCTTGAACTTCACTCAAAGGCACCTACTTCTCCGATCGTTCAGTTGTCACCGTTTCCCTCGCCGGAAAAGAGACCCATTCTTCGCCTGCTTTCGTTTTCCATAAAATCAGGAGCCGACACGCTCGAACTCCATTGGCAACTACTCTGTGAAAAAGATGAAACCGTGTCCAACTGTTGTTTTCGTGTTCCTAACTCTGCTCTCTGCCCTGCTGGTGCAGCAGAGTGAGCCGAAGAAACTTCTGAAACTAGCCGCCGCAGCGGCCATTCTTCGCGGTGGACCTATAATCCCAATACCTATACGGTATCCAGTCCACATACCGAAGGCGAAGGTCGTACACGTTCCCGTGCACCACGGCTACAATTACGGGCATGGCGGATACGGAGGCTACGGTGGAGGCTATGGCGGAGGATGGTGGTGATTCCGCGTGTCGGTCAATGTGACTGTTGTTGTGTTCAATCGTGATCTCGCCGTGAGTCCGTGTTAGTGTCAACTGATCCGGGAGTCGGTCACTTGTTAAGTCCATTACTCGAGACTACGCAGAGTGTAACGTCCCTCGTCTGGTCGCTGTATCTTGGTCCAGCATGTCACTTGGCGTTTGTTTATCCGTTATCTCGTATTTATTGTATAATAAAATCGTTACCGGATTCGAAGCACGTTTCCCGTCGTGTTCCTGTACGAAATCGGAAGGTAATGATTCTGAGACTCCCCAATGAGGCCGGCCTTCTCCGATCAGTGGCCCGACACTGATTGGGAATTCAATTTTTCATATCGGTGAAATGGTCCATGATCTCTCACTATTCCTAAGCTCCACGGAGGAAGACATCCAAGAAGCCTCACCCGGTACCGCGACAGGAGATAAATTAGAAATCCGCCCCCCCTTCACGGGAGGAGTCTCCCGCTCATGAGCGGATCGTTCCTAGCATGGCTGGTAGCGCTAAACTTCTTCCAAGAGCAGAAGAAATCTTCCAGCTGGGCAGTTCCATCAGAAAATAGTTCTCCCCGATACCGCTCGCGGTAAGGATGGGCTCGCTCGAGAGACCCGGTGTGGCCAGGAAGCTCATCGGATCGCGACCGAGTGGGATCGCGACCATGCGAGCAGCATCCCTACTCTGTCCAACTTTCCTCCAATCGTACTGCTCATCTCAACTCCACTTTTTCTCCCCGCACATCCCGTCTATGGGATGCCCTTCCTCCTCATGTCTTCCCTCCAACGTACGATCCGAAACTCTTCAAATCCAACACTATCCGCTCTCTCCCTTCAGGTAAAGAGCCATAGAATTTTTTAGTGGGTATTATGTACATGAGCCCCACACTCCGGTTGAATTTTCCACTCTTCTGGGTAGTGCGTCAATGCATTTTTTCCTATGGCTCTTTCACCTTTCCCCTCAGTCCCCCTCCCCCTTTTCGCACTCGCAGTTCCTTTTGAGAATTATAGGGTCACCCCTTTGCGAGCTGCTTCACCAAAAAAAATGTGGAGACACGGTCGTCCCTCAACGCCTAACTATCCCCCGAACATCGCCGAAAGATCCACTCCGGGGGCTGATGAGCTCTCAGTTTCCACCGAGCAAGCCGTGCGGCCAAGCGGTTCTTGTAGAAGCATGCAGAACCGCGGCTCCGAAATTCCCGCAGCTCACGCGACGATGACATTCCGGAACCCACTCACGCGGCGGTTCTCCGGTAACTTGAGAAGAGCACCACAGATATGCTCTCGAGATAGCTTATCGTACGTCACAGTGTCGTAGATCGGCGTGGACTTTGAAACGTGGTAGTATAATCAAGAACGCTCCATTCAGGCGACTCGTGTGCGCCTCTGACTGAATCAATCAATGAGAGGCAGCAGGGGCTGAATGAAAACTTCTCATGGCAAATAGAAATCGGGTAGCGGTCCCTGACTATTATCTATAGAACCCAAGCTCAACGATGCGGGAACACGCTATGAGGTCGATCGGTGTGAATCCTCGAGCACGTTACTGGACCGGAGCCCTTTCATTGAGCCTACTGACAGTCTACCGTAGCCGTCTACGGTAGGCTGCCGGCTCCCAGAGTGGCGGAAAAGCCCAATTAAAGCTTAAATAATCTTTATGCTTCGATTCCGAGGAAATTGGTCATCAAGATACGCCGAAAGAGCAATCGACAACTTGTAGCTTGGACAGCCTTCGTAATTTAGAATGCCCTTTCCGCCGGAGCTTTTTACAGCCCCCAATATTCCAGCGATCGTCGCCTCACGAGAAGGAATTCTCATCCTCGAGAGAGAAATCGTATATCGTGGTCATCAGGGAATCATTTTAAGCGGGTCGCCAGGGCGAGGGAGGCTCCTAAGGATATCCGGGCCGGGAGCACGGTGACTTCGGTCTGGCCGGAGCGAATCCGAATCATCTCCGAGTCCATTAATCGGAAAATGAGAAACATATGCAAAATCTGACGAATCGCGCAGGATCTTTCACTTTATTCACATGCTGACTCATCTTCATCAATCTTTCGCCGCTTTCCGGAGCGGAACAAATCCACGGACACAATCTCTCGGTCACGAAACCTAGTTCCGAAACCGACTCCTCTAGTCCTCAGGCCAGTCCACAATCACACCAGACACAAGTGCCACGGTTGGCAAAATTACAACAAACTCCGACCTGAGCAACACGAACGCACAACCTTGACGCTTGTCACATATTGAGAACGTTGGGTGCAATATAACCCACTAGACAATCGACATGGCACGCAAAGTTTACAGAGATCATCGAGACAGGGAACAACTTGATTCCTTCCCAACAATCATGGGGATCGTCCCCCACATACGGTCACCACGCTCCCTCGAAACCGTGGTTACCGAAATGGTTCAACCCAGGGACATGAGATCCGAATCCATGCAAGGGTCCATGGAGAGAGGTATGAGGGAAATGCGTATCGTGGGGTATGTGCAGAGGCAGGTGATGGTGGGAGGGAACATGGCTGTACGTTGCATGGGGCGGACGCACTGGGTATCTGATGGGCACGGGTATGATCGGGCCACCTCGAACAATAGCGGCAAGAGCGGCCAACTTCAGCAGACCCCGCTGAGCCGCGCATCGCACGCTGAATAGTCCGAGCAGCAGAATGCCTCTCAGTAGAAGTTTTCGAGCACTGACTTTCATTTTGGAGGGGTCTTCCCTAGTGTTCTTCAACTCGGCCGGATAGTACCGCTTCGCAAACGATTCTTCCGGTTCTTATATTTTCAAATTATTGATGCAACAACTCATATCATCTGCCGCCCTCTCTTGAGAGAAAGGCGGAGTTTTCCTAGATGTGGCTTCTCCAGAGGGATAGCCGTTGCTGAAATCCGCAATTGGATTAGCCGGGAGAGGAAAAGTGACTTTCGTTCTCCCACGTGATTCCAATCAGAACCACTCACGCTAGGTGGGGATCTTATGCTTCAGTCAACGCAATCGCTCCTCTTTTTTTGCAATGACGAGAGATTCTGTCAACATCCGAGTCTCAATCGTAACGGCACAAAAGACCTTGAAACGTCTTGATGACCTAGTAGTTGGAAGTTCCACGCGGAAAATTCGGAAAAAAAACTCAATCTGGATGCGAATTCGGCGCAATGAGCTATCAAGATGAATGGAGCAGCGAATCCGAGTAACTGATCACTTTCAGATACCCCGCGTGATGCTCTTTGATAGTTCCATCCATTGTTTGCGCAGAGTGCGGAGCAAAACGTGGAAGAACAGATACATGATGCCAACGAGCGAGTCGGACGGGCTGTCATCACAGTCAACAAGATGAGAGATTCTAACATCCTCCTCAGACCGATCAACGAATGATCTTTCGGACGTGTAGTTATTCTTTGAATCACACGAGAACCTTCTCAGCTCATTCCCTTCTCATCTACGGGCAGCCTCAGGCAGAATCAGTAAATCTCGAGTCCATTACCTGGCGCCGACTTCGATGGGAGAAACGACCTGACTCCCTAATTTCACACCCTCTCCGCAATAACCGGGGATTCAACCTGAACGATTTCGCTCGGACAAACCGATCAAATTCGAAGGTTTGCTCGATAGTCCGTGATTCGAGAGAATTCCATCTGTTTAGATGGTCGATGCAGCTGAGCAACCAATTTCCCTAAGCCTTCGGCTGTCACACAGTTCTTTTTCAAGTCTGATCGATACTTCAGGTAACAAATTTCTTGCATCGATGTCCATGCCTACTAGAGCAGCGAAGCGGAGCTCTTCACGAGCTAAGCGCGCGGTTTATGAAAATTAAATCGTACTCGATTGGGAGCCGAACTCACCAGACCCACACCACGAAGAGCACATCCGGTAGAGCACTTAGGACTTGGAGGTACCTCCAATCTCTGATGTTATAGGTGATCACAGGATACATAATCAATCCGATGAACCACCCGAACTCTCCGCTCATGGCGACCATGGCGCGCTTTTGAGCGCCAACCGACTCGATCGCTTGGAAATTATGGAACCCAGGAATTAATGTCAGGCATCATAATTTTTCCCACCCCAATATTCTTCGAATGGCATCTGTCAATCTCCGGATCATACTCACCGAGTGTATAGGTACTCGCCACTACCGCGGAAGTGAGGAAGCGGAAGAGAGAATATGCCCAGAACGAAGTGGTGAAGGCCGCAGCCAGGCCCGTGATGAGCGACAGAGTGTGCGCGATCAGAATGCAGCGTCTCCTCCCGTACCAGTCGGAAACCATGGACACGAGAACCGACCCTAACATACCTAACATCATGATACTTTGAGAGGTATCCGGTTGCCATTCCCTACCACACACGGCGTCCCACTGGAACACATAGCATAAGAAGTGCATTTGAGTTCGGGATCAGCTCCGCTCGACGATCCCCAAATCTGACAATGCACGTGACGAGTGAAGACGGCCTCACCTCTTCGATGAGGGTCCTTCGATGGTAACTGTGGTCGTATTCCCATGCATTACAGGGGACACTGACGTTCTGGACAACATCTAGCACGTTGCACTTGAGATCAACTCCTGAATTCATGGCTCTCCATTCATCCACCGATATCGAGCTGTTCGGCCGAGCGCACCAGTAGTCGAGATTTTTCGGTGAGGTGAACTGATTGGACATGATCCGCCACGGATAACCGAAACCTCCGAAGGCATTGATGATCAGAATGGGATAATGCCATGGACCCGTTTGCTCGAGGATGTGCTCCATTATGTTACAGCTCACAACTTCTCCGCGCCACAAAAAGGCTTCGACGAGCAGTCACAGATCGAGAAGCGATTGCTCGCGCAGGGATCGAGGGCAAAGAGAGCGTCGTCGCAGCGATGCGGCGCAGCCGTCATCACGACACACCGTGAACCGCAAGGGATTAGGAGGGAGTCCGTAGCTTCTATTAAGTGGGGCAATTGAGGATGCGACAAAGGACGCAGGAATGAACCTGGGCAAGGATCGTCCTCCCTCCGTCCCACACCTCAGATTTTAGAACAATTCTTTTCGTTCTGTCGGCTCGCCACCTCCCCGAGGATGTGACTCTTCTCCATTGCTCGCCTCTCTCCATGAGCCGCATCCATCCGCGTCCACAATTGAAATCAAGCCGGCATAAGCAATCCGTCGTTGAGTGCATGTCACCTCTTCCCTGGTTCGAAATCTTCCCTACACTCTGAAATTATAGAGTTTTCCCGCCGCCACCACCCGTAAGCTCAATGAGGATCATGGAGACCCAGGCCAGGAAGAAGCTCCGTTTCCCGTAGTTTTCGATTTCATCGTTTACGTTCGCTATGTCAAATCATGCCGACAGCTCATGGCCGACATCAGATCCCTCTAACTGCACATCCCACGGAAGCAATAGCAGTTCAGCGTCTCAGGAGGTTTTTCCAAGTCTTTTTGCGACACCGGCTTCGCTTGGAAAATAACTTCTCATTTCAAAAGTTCAATCAGTAGCGTGTTGACTTGATCCATCTAGATCGGAGAACAAACGGTATTGAACCATGAGAGATCTTTCTCAATCAGAAGTTTCCAAAGCTCGCTGTGCAACGATCCGCTAGGTGGAGCATCTCGCCGCTTAATCGTGATGATTCGCGTGGGGAGAATGAGCTCACCTTGAAATTCTGCTTGAAAAACGTAGCCGATTGTTTATCATTGGAGCGTTACAAGAGGCGGACCGCTTGAATCGCATTTCGGGCGGTGATGGTCTTTGATCATGATCGAGCAAAAAGCTTGAGGTCGTTACGATGATGGTCTCGGGAGCACATGATTTTGCCGGAACATTCATAGCTCAGAATCTATAGCCGGTATCTCGAGTATAGGCACATGACCGGCATCAACCAGGCGATCGTGAACGCCCTGAACGCTGGTGAAGAAAACCTTCCTTCGAGCCGAGAGTCGGAATCCTCGACAGGCGTACCGGGATGCAGTTCGATTCGAACGTAATTTGAGACATCTGCATGCGGAAACCACTCGATGGAGCGATGGAACTCCTGAGTCAATTCCCTCGAATCCTGTTGGGTCCGAGATGATTCCGAGTGCACCAGTCTGCCCAAAAGAAACATTTTCATCTTGGGGGAAGTCTCCGGCGCCTGACCTCCCGGTTCGGATGATCTGTCGTCTCTTCGTCGGACATGGTCCGGGATCTGATTCCGAGAATTCTCGCGGTCGAGGCTTCGGGGATGTCAGAATGCTCGATAGACGTTCCATAGAGCCAAGTTCTCTTCGAAGTCAAGTCCTATTGAATGAAGGCCCATCCTGACTTCCATCGGTATGCGGAACGTGTAGTGATAGGTTCGGGAAAATCCGGCATGGTGGCACGCATCGCCGCGCGCCGCTGTTAGGGAGCCGAAGGAGTCATCAGCATATGGTCTTAGACTTCCATGGGATTATGTTGGGTGAAGCCGACCTTTGTTTGCTTCCAAAAGGTCGAGGTATCTTCGGAGTCATTGTACTCGTGACACATTCGATCCTTCGCCACAAAGCAGAATCATTGACGCTGGGGAGGGGGGTTGGATGGGAGATTGATGAAGGCGATCCCATCGCATATGCTCCGAAATTCGGGAAATCGCGAGCTCGCGTCCAGCGCAAAGTTGATAGAAGGCGTCGAAGGCTCAGATAAGTAGCATCGGAAGTCGCAGGTGCGGATTCTATCGTTGTACTGATTTCCCTGCTCTGTAAACTTTATCATTTGCCAGATCGCATCCCGATTCGAGATCGCGGCTCCCGCGGGCCACAATTAAATGCAAAGGCAGTCGCCGCCTACAGATTCATGCAAACGCCGATATAGGAAAGCAGTTCGAAAGCTGTGCACGGAATGCTAAAATTGTTGACCATCGACGGCCATCCAAAACGCCATCACAACGATCACGACCGGAATATCACAGGTGAGCGGCTGCCGAGATTCGGGATAAGCATTTTTCCATTGCGAGAGGAAGCACTTCCCCGGACTACAAGGTCGAATGAGTACTGGGATCAATGGAGAAGAGTCAGAAAGCGTCTCAGCGACGAGGAACCCTATGGTCGTATAGGTTTTTATCGCGGAATAAGATCGACTATTTCGAGTCCTCTCATCCCCTGCCGGGGAGTGCATTTCGACGAGACACCTCTCGGCTCCGATGAAAGCAGCTCATGATACGATTCGGAGACTTCCTCCATCGTCTCTCGAGATGTTCATACTAGAGAGGAATCACTTTAGATAGCGGTAGTAGACGTTGTGACCGCGGTCAATCGGTCAAGGCAGCATCGAGGATCGAGCGCAGCTGACTACTCGGGCTGTGCTCATTCTGAAAGTCTTCACGCTCGTGCTGAGCATCAAACAGTTTTATCCCGAAGAGTTGTTGAATTAGAGTCGATTGGATGCTGTAGAGTGTGTAGAGTAGAGGACCTAAGTTACCCTTCCCGATCGATCAATGGCTTTACCGCCATCATCCTCTGAATGGTGCAATGCGTCAATGAGAGGAATCTCATGATTATCTGTATTTCCACGATATTCTTCCATCCGTGGTTCCACGATATTCTTCCGGAAGACCTTCCTACCGTTTGTCAGACTTAAAACGGAATCCGATTCCCGGGCTACCGTCGGTCCATGAGCAGGACCGTGGGGGTGCCAATCACAACAATGAGCTCTTCCGAGCCATCGTGAGTCGCGTCACCTGTATCTTCTGCCCAATCACTCGATGGAACAGACTAGAGACTAGAGTCTTGGAGGAATCTCGTCGGAAAGCCAGGGAAATCCTCGAGGTATGCTTCTTTGAGTCCATGGGAATCAGCCAAATAATAAGCGACCTTCGTATTCTCCGGAGAGGTTGAGCTAGTGATTTCGATATCCCACTGAAGCTTACATGACACGGGACGGTCTGACACTGGATGCGGTGGCGTCCTCCGATTCGTGCACAGATTCATCACCTCGTAGCAGGCTCGCAAGATGCTCCGCGTCCCGCGCCGGAATGTCCCGAGCAACTACTCTTCAGTGAGCCTTATAACGTGAATAACCTAAAAAAGCGGTTCTAAACCTGGGTTCCGCAAGCCTCTGCTCGGCTGCTCAGACTTTCATTCATTTCATCGAATCGGCATGAATTTTCTGAGCTCGAATGCATGCAGAATACTTCATGCGATCGAGGTCAAAGGTTTTGAGGTGGAAAAGACGGAAATATAGAAAGATAGAGTCCGAGACCAACGATGAGGGTTCCGCAGGACAAAATGGTTAAGAACCCCCGCCCTAAAATACGCTACCTAAGCTAATATTCGACCGGGGAGGTTGTGAAGAGAGTCGTAACTCTCGATACTCTGCTTTGTATACGTTTAGATTGATGAACATTATCGCCGCTTCTATCGGGGCGACCTGACGGCTGGTGCTCATTGTATATGTAGCCCACATCGATTGTCTATCTTTCACTGGATGAGGTCTCGTGGGCTGATCTTTCAAGGAAGAAGAAAAGGGCGGAGTGAAATTCCTGATCCCTAGAAGCGAGAATCTGTCCGGATCGTAGGATAATCCCAGGACCTCGGAGCTTTCGACGAGTCTTGTTCGGAGCCTAGGAACGGCTCATCGATGTCGAACAATAATCATTGGAGCTGACGAAGCGCTGCGCGACCCATATCTCGCTCTCGTCGGTGTGACTGGCAGGCAAAGACCACCAGAATCATTGCTTTCGGAGAAGACGAATCCCGCTCCTTTCGACCTCAGGCTTTCGTTGACTTCTGCTGGCCTCACGGTCCCCCGTATACTCTATAAGTAGAACGGCCATCGATACGTCTGGCCGTACGAGAAGAAATCCATTTCAGGCTTGGCGCTTGTGACTTGTGAGGAACGGGTAGTCGAGCTTGGCGCTGACCCTCCGGCAGCGCCCCCTACAAACAAAGAATTTCTCCAACGGCGATCTCGAACCGCGGTGTCAGAGAAAAAAGGCGGTTTTTAAGTATTTGACAGATATCGCTAAGAAGGCGAATCCTGATCCTGTTAAAAGTGGAGCGTAATCGTAGAAAACGGTAAATTAGTCTTGCTGCTGTCAGTACTCCGGCTGGTGGCTTGCTCTGGTCGGATAACGGCTCCTTCTGAGCGATGTTCGGTGGAACGATTGAGAACGACAACTTTCGGGGCTCGATCTGGAGAAAATCGGCGAGGATGAAGAACTCTCGAATTTTTTTCAGACTCATGGCCGATAACTCAGAATGTCCTCCGAACAAGAAAAGGACCTCGAACTCCCGCAGAACCGAAGAGGTAGATCTCCGGCGGAACTTGTCATGTCTCAAGCTGTCGTCGGATATTCGTGTCCACAAGAGACGTTGGGTTGACGTCGAATAATTCAGATTCGATCCTTCCAGTCCATGAGCAGTGCCGGTGATGCGGAAGAAGCGGACGTATCGAAACGAGCGCGTAGGGTAAGTCTTTCAGACCAAGTCTCAGAGTTCACCGACGGTGTTAGATGGTGGCTGTGGAATCTTTTCATTCATTTAACTTCAATCGCAAACGCTCTCCACGATCAGAGCACGCGGTCGAGGCTTCCTCTCGCGGGGAACTCACTGAAGCCTCCGGAAGGATCCCAAGCAGACAACAGCACCGACGATCCGCTGGTTCTGGAACTGAACGAAACGGGCGAGGGACCGTCGGAATCGCAGGAGCCTGAAAGAGCGGATGCCACCCAGGGTGCGCCCGAGCCCGAGGTTTTCGCAGAAAAGCCCTCTCCAACGGAAACTTCGACCACCGGCAACCACCCAGTACAGTCTCCGACACCACCGGAAACCCAGCCCCGGAGTCAGAGTGCAGCTGAGCAATCGCGCCAACTGCAAAGTTTGGAGGGTGCGAGACAGACATCGCAGAAAACCGTTGAAGCCGTATTCGCAGACTGTGAGCGAGATGAGGACGGTGGAATCAGTGAGTTTAATCGGTTTTTCTCCCGTAGAGGTCGGAGATACCTGGACTGCTCCGAACGACTAATTGACTGAAATCACTCGCAGAAATCGGCGACATCTACCTTCCGCCGCCCCCTCCACCCGCGTGCACGTTCGACGCGAAGGGACCTCGGCTGATCATTTCGAAGATCGAGAATAGCTTCTTCAAGAGCTACGGAAAGAACGTCACCATAGGTCCATTGCATAAGAACTACTCGGCGATCGTTGGCCCGAACGGAAGCGGGAAGAGCAACGTCATCGACTCGATGCTTTTCGTCTTCGGGTGGGTTCCTCGGTTTTGTGCCACATAGGCCGGATCCTAAAATGATAGTCAATACGCATTCTTGACGATGGGATACAGGAGTCACAGTAATTTGTATCCAGAAGATCGCAGAACGTCTTAATTTCTCACGATTCGTGTTTCAGATATCGTTCGAAGAAAGTACGAGCCCAGAAAGTTTCGAATCTCATTCATAATTGCGATGTGCACAAAACTATTCCTCGCTGTAGCGTAGATGTGCATTTCGAGACGATTATCGACCGGGGAGATGCAGGATTTGAAGTAGTACCGAGTGAGTTTTGCTCATCGTCACGACATTTCTAATCAGGTCGAATCCTGGATGGGAACGCGGCTCAATCCTGTTTCGATCGCCTCGGCTGAATGAGTTTCCAACCATGATCTGAACTGAGATTTCGAACCATTTTTTCAGATTCCCATCTGGTCATAGGTCGTGTAGCTCATCGAGACAGCTCATCGTATTACACCATCAATGGCATGCAGGTCTCACAGAAAGTGGTTACCCGGACTCTTCGAGAGAAGGGTATTGACATCGACCACGACCGTTTCCTGATCCTCCAAGGTGAAGTAGAACAAATATCCATGATGAAGCCTAAGGGTGAGAACGAAAATGACGAAGGCATGCTAGAGTATCTTGAAGATATAATCGGAACAAACCGATACAAGGAGCCTATTGAGAAATTCGTGAAGAATGTTGACGAGCTGCAAGAGGAGCGCAACCGAGCGCTGGACAGAGTACAGATGGCAGAACAGGACATGCAAGGTACGAAGAAACTCAGGGACGAAGCTCTGGAGTTCATCAACCTCTGCAATGATTTGGTACGCTGCGACCACAAACTCTACGCCATCAAGGCACTCAACGAATCGGAAAAGAAAGCCGGCATCGAAGCAAGATACAACGAGGAGAATGAAGCGTTGGAAAAATTAATGAAGAAGATGGATGATTTTGTCAAAGAGAATGAAGAGCTCACCGTGAAGCATAAGGCTCTCTGCCGCGAAGAAGCCGACGCCGTCAAGAAATACGAGGATCTCCAAGCTCAGTACAGAGAGCTCGAGAAACAAGACGTCAAGTGCAGAGAAGACGTGAAGCACGGTAAAACGGCCATAGCGAAACTTGAAAAGGATCGGGAGGCTCAGACGAAGAAGATCGAGGTGAGTTCCCTCTCCTCGCTGTGACCGAGATAGAATGGCTTTACCTTCTGAGAAGGACACTCGCCTCAATTTCCCCCATTCCGTACTAGAAACTCAAATCCGAAACGGAGAAACTACCTGAGGAGAGAGCGAAAGCCGAGAAGGATGAGGAAGAACTGACTGAAAAGGTTGCGGCCCTGAAAACAGACCTGCATTCGAGAATGGAGGACTTGAACAAGAAAGTTTCCCCCATCCAAGTAAGTGTCGCGGGATTCTAACACACGCTCATTAAGCGCACCTTGCGAAGATCTCCTCGACAGATCCCATCGATATGTCTCACACACTCTCTTCCAATCCAGACTCAAAAAGAGTCCCTTGAGAAGAAGCTCTTGGAACTGCAACGATCGGTGAATACAGCGAAATCGGCATTCACAATGGCTCAGGTGGAACTCGACGTTATGACGTCTTCAGAAAGGAACGAGAAAGAAAAGCTCGAGGCCAGCACTAAGCAATTAAGTGAAGCCGAAAAGGACTTGGTCGAGAAAGAACAAGCAGCAGCTAAGCTGAACGAAGCCCTTCCCAAGTACAAGCAGGTGAGCTCGCTATTAATTGAGCGGCCATACCAAAATCTATTCGCGAAGTCATTGCTCAAGCTCCGATTCCAATTTGCACCTGTCTCCAGGAGTTGGAGAAAGTTCGAAGCGATCTCGCTAATGTCGACAAAGAATATGAGCGCTACCACAGCAAGCTGAATCATGACCTCATGAAATTGGAAGAGATGAAAGTATCCAACGCTGCAACACGGAGTAATAATCGGCTCCTCGACGCGCTCATGTCGGAAAAGCAGAGATCCCTGAAAGGTGTTGTCGGTCGGCTCGGAGATCTCGGCGGAATCGATAAAAAGTGCGGAAATCTTCATTGCGAATGCATGAGACCACTGATTTTCTAAAGAGGGAAGATCTTCTAGTTTCGCCTTCTCCAAACCATGCCAGGTACGATGTTGCGATATCGATGTCCTGCGGATTGCTGGACTCAATAGTGGTGGATACAACTCAGACCGGTAAAGCTTGCATCAAGTTTCTCCAGAGGAACCAACTCGGAAAAGCGAACTTCCTAGCTTTGGAGAAGATGCAACAGTGAGTTTAATCACATCTGGGATACAATCCATATGTCCCTCCCACTGTCTCTGGAATATTATAACCTCCTAGATTGGGCAATCAATGCTCTCTCTAACTCCAATCTAAACAACTTCCATTAGAGGATCCCGGATCAGTCTTAGGATCTGGATTTTTCTTTTTCGGTCTCTCTTCTTCGGTCCTCGATGATCTGCGATTCATTATTAATAATCAGAGCTCGTGTATCTGAGCATTCATGATTTCTCCATCAATTATCAATCAGGGATCAGTTTTCTTTTCCCAATGCTTTTTATTTTTTTCCCGTTGGAAAGAGCATGAGAAGAATCGGAAGACAAATTGGAGAAAAATATTCATCAATTATTATCAATGATCAATGAAAGAGTGATAAATGCTCAAAACACCGGGCTGTTAATCATCATAATCATTGATCATCGATCATCGATCATCGATCATCGATCATCGATCATCGATCATCGATCATCGATCATCGATCATCGATCATCGATCATCGATCATCATATATCATATCGATAGTGATGAATCAATGTTTTTTTACCATGGTTCTGTTTCAGCCTCATTGGACAAGCTCAACAACGGATCAAAACTCCCGAAAATGTGCCTCGTCTCATTGACTTGGTCCAAGTTTCCGACCCGCAGTATCTTGGTGTGTTCTACTACGCACTAAGAGACACACTCGTGGCCGATGAGATCGACCAAGCGACCCGGGTAGGATTGCATGGCCAACAGAGATTCCGAGTGGTGACTCTGAGGGGGGAAATCATCGATCCTAGCGGTACCTTGACTGGAGGAGGCAATCGAGTCGTTTCTGGAAAGATGGGTACCAAGGTCAGTATAGACTGGAATACGATTGCCCTCATATCGGATGCCCTGCTGCACTCCCTCGTGTGATTCATGAGTTTCACTCGAATTCCTTAAAACGAGCAGGCTAAACTAGACACCACGATCGATCAAGAGGAAGTGGATGCCCTAGCCGCCGCTGTACGCGATGTAGAGCAGAAAGTCACCGAGCTGGGCAACAAGAAGAACGATCTTGAGAAATCGAGCTACCAGAAGAAGAAGGACTTCGAACAAGTCCAACAACAGCAGCAGAAAGTTTCTTTCGAGATTGAAAATCTCACTCAGAGCATCAGTTCCCTCAAGATGGGAATCAAAATACAGGTCAGATCATAAGACGTGGTGGTCGTCAGCAGCCGCCATTGGTCGAGTCTTAACATCTTAACATCTTCATCGAGTCCTAACATTCGCGACTTCCGTTCCAGCAAGCGTCGGTCAAGGAGAAGACGGTCGATAAGGCCAAGCTGGCGAAGCAACAGGAGAAAGTTGACGAGACCAAGGAGGCCTACGAAGCTGCGGTTGAGTCAACGGAAGAAGATCGCCAAGCGATCGAGAAACTCGATGAGAAGATCAACAAGATCAAGTAAGATATCATTCGGACGAGAATCCTCATTCTTCTCGCCGTCGACTTTAATAGAAAATAAGGACAGTCTTAAATCGGTTCAATGTGTACCCTGTGGAAGTTATGCAATAGACGTAAGTTCCCAATTTAAATTAAATGGGAAAGCCTAATCGGATGGACAATCCAGGGAGGAGAGCATCGGCGACGTGAAAGCGAAGCTTGAGGACGCGCAGGCGAAACTCCGCAAAGCCAGTTCGAAGAAGACCGAATGCCAAGTCGGCATGAACAATTCCAAGCGGAAGATCGACCAGGCACAACAGAAATTCGAAAGCATCGAAGCTGAACTTGTCAGTGTCCGAGAGCGCCGTAAACAGAACCTCGAATTATACAATGAATTGACGGCTCAGGGAAGCGAGCTCCGAGACCAGATAGAGGCGATAACTGTGAGTTAGTCGTTGATGCGATTATCCCTTCCCCGATGTCGACCCGATTTCACGATATGAATCCAGAATATCGTTTCGAGGAACTCCGAATTTTCTCTAACGGCTTCGTCTTTCATCGTAGGAAAGCAAGCAAGCGCTATCGAATCAAGTTGCTGAGTCGGCGCGAAGTCTCCACGAGTTCAATAAACAGGAAAATAAGTTGAAGATCCGTCAGATTGAACAACAGAATATCGTAAAGGATTTATCGAAAGAGCTGGAACAGTGTTTGAGAGCCGTTGAGCATCTCCAGCAGAAAATGAACGGGTATGACTATTCAGATTGACTTGTTCCATTGCCTATGACTCCTCGATCAGTCTCCTTGTCCTCACTGACGAACCACCGTCTCAGCTTGCGCCTGGAGGTCGTTGACGATGGGGACGATGAGAGCGCTGAGTTGGTTCAAAACGAAGCTGCCCTCAAAGTACCTGAACTCGACTCGGAATCCGTCAAGTCTCTGGACTTCAACGAAATTTCGCAAGAGAAAGCCGATTTGGAGGAAAGGAAGAAAGCGCTACGTCCTAACTTGAACTGCATCCAGGAATACAAGAAGAAGGTTAGCTCCCTCACTCTATCAGAAGATCCGAACTCACGAGATCAGGATAGGTGATTTTTTCGTGCTGGTTCACTCGATACTGACCTTGACTCGATTCTCGCTAGATGGGTCACTATCGGAAACTGTCCGAAGTTTATCTCGGGAAGCAGAAAACTCTGGATACCCATAAGGGCTATCTTCAGGCTTTGAAGAAAGCCCGACTGCAAGAATTCATGACTGGCTTCAAGATAATCACTCAGAAAGTCAAAGAAATGTACAGAACTTTGACGCTCGGAGGAGACGCAGATCTAGAATTGGTAGACTCTCTGGATCCCTTTTCCGAAGGAATCGCCTACAGGTGAGAGACGACCGCGGGATCCCTCGGGACTTTCCCTCGTCGGAAAGAGGAAATCGCCGTATAGCTCCGATTGCTTTGCTAGTGTTTTTTTCGCATCTTCAATTGGACCGAATCCCTTGCAGTGTGAGACCACCCCGCAAGACATGGAAAAACATTTCGAATCTCTCAGGTGGAGAGAAAACTCTTTCGTCGTTAAGTTTGGTCTTTGCTCTTCATTACTACAAACCTGCACCGTTCTATGTGATGGACGAAATCGACGCTGCCCTGGATCACAAGAACGTGTCGATCATAGCGAACTACATTAATGTAAGCTCGGCAAATCAGTATTCGATTCGACACCGAATGAGCAAGCACGTCAAAGTTGAACTAACCCGAATATTTGCAGGAACGCACGAAAAACACTCAATTCATCATCATCTCGCTTCGGGACGAAATGTTCTCTCTCGCTAGGAAGCTAACCGGCATCTACAAGCCATACAACGACACGAGAACTCTGACCCTTGATATCGACAAATTCGTTTCTGACGTCAACAAGGAAAACGCTCCGGCGAACGTCGCCGACAGCTGATACATGAATAGTTTTTTAAGCAGAATGTGAGACGAGCTCCGGTCGACCTTTTCATAAAGGATGACACTTATTCTTCTAGATCTGAATTCTCATTGGTTCAGGAGTCGAGGGAAATCCGCGGTCGGTATCGCCTCGGGAAAATTCGTTCTCTTATCTCGGAGGTCTCATTGCCCCGCAGCCATAGGCTCCCCTGCTCTCGCATGCGTGCCTGCGTTATTCTACTGACAGCGGAGTTTCGTTAATTCTGAGAGGACCGGTTGCAGCGGCTTCTAGAAAAAAGTTTGGAATGTTCGATAATAATTGATGATTCATAGTCGGAATCATGTCCTGATTCTCGATGCCATATGAAATGGGATGGATTTTTTTTGCGGCAAAGTATCGCTGAAATCGTGGCGAGTTGCGGGAAGGAGAGTCGGAATTCGCGGGAGTCCCCAATTTCTTTCGAGATCGCAGAAAATTGCGAAATCTGCTTCCGAAAATGTATAAGCTCCACCTTCGTGGAAAGTCTTGATCCGACTCCGGGTTGTCCGAAGGAAGTTCGATTCATATCGAGAGTACAAATGACGAATTCAGAGGGAATCGCTGAAAAGCGTCAGGAATCGCACTTTCCGCAAATTTCGCGGGGGCCGCGAAAAAAATGAGTCCTCGAAAATGACTCATCGATTGGTCAACCCCAAGGCGTGAAGGCCAATAAATGTTGGAATTTAATCGGAGAGGACGATCGACGTTCAAGTCGTTCATACGACCCTACGTGTCCCCACGCTCAGAGCTTGCTCATCGTAGGAGAATGGCCTCTGATTCTTCTTCTGAGAACATGGTACCCACGAGCTTACGAGAGTCGGTCAGGCAAACAATCGCGACCTCGGGTTTGGGCTGAGCTACTCGAAATTCATTACCCCCTCGGCTTCGTGAAGCTTTTCTCTCGTTAAGCGACCGTTCCGTGAACGAATCCGGTGGAAATTAACGCCGAAGCTGCCCGAGACCTCTCTCAAATATTTATCGAAATTCCAACTAAGAGCAACAATAATACATCACAGGTTCGATCCTCTCAGCATAAAGGACAGCAGGCGATTCATCGTCGTCTCATAAGGATCCGTCACGACTCCCGCAGTCGAACGCTCAAGATCTCGGATCTGCGCATATACCGGCAAAGGTCACCATATCCTTCCCCGACAGGATCCAGAAGCAGAACGGTTTGCTTAAACGCAGGACGAGCACAGGCCGACTCCGAGCTCGGGGGCATTTGAATCCGAAATTGAAGAGACTAGCTTCGCTCCGTGTCTCGCTTACTTCTATGACTGCTTTGTGAATGATGTCGCTGACACAGGGCTGGCTTTCAACCTGCAAGCGACGCGATATCAAGCGCAGATCGGGAGGTCCGGTCGTCTTCAAAGTCGCAGTGAGGGGACTACGAACACGAACTCACCTTGGAAAAAAGGTTCCCCAGATTACACTCGCCGGGGACAAACATTTTTTTGACGCCGAGGTCCTTCAAGTACTCCGGGATGCTGTCGAAGTTGTACTCGATTCTGAACTGGGGCATCGTGAGCAGAACGGTGATTCCCGAAGGCTTTCCCACGCTCTCAA
Source organism: Galendromus occidentalis (assembly GCF_000255335.2). Lineage (NCBI taxonomy): Eukaryota > Metazoa > Arthropoda > Arachnida > Mesostigmata > Phytoseiidae > Galendromus > Galendromus occidentalis. Next base: position 91,375 of record NW_003803569.1, read on the forward strand.
TCGTTGAGGCCAATTCAAACATCGAAATATCAGCGATCACTTCGTCTGACAAATTGTGGTTATGTAATTGAGAATTTAATCTCTGTTTACGCCTCAATCACCAAATTCAGTCTCTGGAGCACGGAATCGTGATCTCTACGGGCAGAAAAGGAGCCTGAAGATAAGGCTCAAGAAGGATGAAGGTAATTATAATCGACGAGCAGCTGCAGGTACCGATATGCTTTCTTTCGTCTTTCGGGATCGCCGCAATCATGGAAAATCCCTTTTCTTTATACGGGATTCTAATGAGACGGAGCTTGCTTGTTTCTCTGTAGCTGAAGGTTCTGGATTTCAAGCTCATGAAATCAACCTCCACCCTCTCCCCGCTGCGGAGCTCGAAATAGTTCCTTTGTCCGTCTGTGTCGAACTTCCGCAGCCAAATTCCTAGAATTATCGAGACGACGATCGTCTTCAAGCAACCCTCAATCTCCTCTTGAGCTGTATCATTCCCTCTCTCTCGGAGAGCGTCAGTTCCTGACAGAGAGACAGCTTTACCTTTGAAATATATCGCGTTGAGAAACACCAAAATATTGTCTTGTCCCAAACTATTCTCAGCTAGGACTTCCTCAATTTTCTTGTTGGTTTTCTTCGCCACCCTCATATTCACGCACTTCTCGATAGCTTTTGCATCCTTCGAGAAGTCCACCGAGCCGACGTCAGCTCTGAATCTCGACTGGAATTGAATATGATCTCATATTGTATGGGTCTCCCGAGGTCTTGCTTCACCACCACTAGACGTTCCCACGATATCCTTCCTGATCACTGATCAGCCTACCTTCAAGAGCTTCCCAGTATCCTGGCGGAAGTCGCACTTCGAATCAGCCAAGATCAAGTTTGCTATCTTCAGTGGTGATCTGCGGCTGCCGATGAGAGTCGGTAGCACGGAGTGGAGAGCCTTCTCATCAGGAGCCTTCAGGCACTCCAAGATTTCGGTCCTCGCCTCCCCGTCCAAGCCGATCGTGACCATTGCGAAGCAAGCAGTCAAACTCGACGGAGAGACCACAAAATTGCCCTTCTCGCGGCGGCAAATCCTCTGGAGCAGCGATGAGCTCAGGAAATACTTCGAACCACACTCCATGCTCGTCCGAGTCGAGTGGAAGGGATTGTCTGATGGTTTATTCGGGGTTTGCGGCAGTCGTCGGAGTTGGGCTCTTCAGGTTCTGGATCTCATCTCTAGAAAGGGGCTGCGTTTCGCCGGAAAAATCTAGTCAGAGACAGATTAGCGACCGAAAGCTCTCTATTTTTCCCGTCTTCAGCCATCATTCAGTGCTCGGTATTGCCCCGAGATCTCTCAAATCATCACGTCGTCGACTTCTGATGTTTCACAAGCCTACGATCGATATACGAAATACGAATCACAAGTCTTGAGGGTCATGCGGTCATTGGTCATAAGCAGATATTGACGCCATTCGTTTGGCGTTGCGGCGACGGCTCTTGCGAGAACCGTACATACGAGCGGGATGGATATTATAAAGCCCTTGAGGAATATATTAAAACAAGTTTCGCTTCGGAGCGGCCTCCGCGGGATGCCAAAAGTTACCGAGCGCGATGATCAAGAGGGACTGGCGGCACGTGGATTGCGAAACGATGCTCGGTCAAGACAAGACTTGACCCTCTAGCCTCCGAGCAGAGGTAGATCGACTGTGAAATATACCCATCGCTTTATTTTCACCTCTGGCTTGCCCCCGCAGCCTCCGTGGTGAAGTACCTACTTCAGAGAAAACGGACAGCCAGTGGCTCCGGAGCGTAAATGACTGAGCCGGAACACCTCCGGGTAGACGAACAGCTGCGGCCGCCGTCACGTCAGCGTCGTCTCCCCAGAGGGCGGAGGGAGCCTGGCAGAGATAGATTTTCCCCCTGGCGTCTTCGATAGATTTTCAGACGGATTGGGGACTCTGGGATTGTCGACATGGGTTTCGACAACTGGCTCGCCTCTCCATCTGCAGGATCCTAGGTTTCTGTTCCCCGGCGTCTAATTCCTCGGAGAGCCAGGGAACGACTCGATAGACCATGGGAAGAGGGACAGCTCTTCCCTCGATGGCGGGTAAGGGAGCAGGCGAAAACTTCCATTGCGTCTCCCGCATTCGCCAACGGGAGGGATTAGCCGTCATAGAAACTCCAATTATGGCTCTTTCGAGGGGGCTGTGGGCTACGATTCTGACCCTGCAGCTAGATAATCGTGGAGCGCCATATGAGACGAAGTTCCCTAGAGATCTCAATTTCTCCCATCGAGGATTCTGACGCTCCCGTCGAAGCCTGCCGATCGCACTGGTCCTGCCTACAGCACGTTATGCGCAGGGAGGCATGATGCAAGAAATTTCCCTGATGGGCAGGTTCAAATACTCGATTTATGACACGTCGATATTGAATACCTCGAGGAGGATTTGGAGCATACCACAGCAAACGAAGCAAACAGTGGTACATTGAGTCGTCGACTCTCGAACGGTACAATCCTTAGCTCGTCGGGTCTGCGCAGATGCCGACGAAAGGCACAACGTTGTCTCCTGACAGAATCCAAAAGCAAAACGGTCTGTCTAAGCGGAGAGCGATCCGACGCGGGGGCGGACCTCGATTCGGTGCGCACCCTACCCTGCAGCCGATGAGCGTGGCAGCGGTAGCTTCGGTGGTTTTCTCGTTCACTTCAATCACCGCTTTGTGAATGATTTCGCTGACGAATGGCTCATCTTTCACCTGGATGGGAGACCAGAGACGGAAAACGTAGTAGCGAGCAATGTCGATACCTAGGTGGTCGACTTAGAGACGACCCCCATTTTCGAGTCTGTAACAATCTGAGGAAGCTCGAAAGAATTCTGAACTCACCTTGGAAAAAAGATTCCCCAGATCACACTCACCACGGATGAACATTTTGTTCACACCTAATCCCTTCAAGTTCTTCGGAAGGTCTTCGAAGTCGTACGCTATCTTGAACTTCGGCATTGTCAGGGCCACTATGGTTCCCGGCTGCTGTTCTACGCTTTCGATGGTCGAGGCCAACTCGGATATGGACATCCCGGCTATAACGTCGTCTGGAAACGGCTTTCACATATGACGGGATCGAGGGACGTCGGAGAGGAGAGTCTATGAAGACCATATCACGCGGAAACACCTCTTTCGCCAAGAGATTTACCCAGTTGCAATCAGTAAAAGCGGAATAGCGACGAAGTTATCTTCAGAATAGAGTTTGGAAAAGTCGACGCACCGATATGTTTCTCCTCATCCTTGGGAATGGCAGCAACCATGTAGACGTTCTGCTCCTCGTATGGAATCTTCGCGAGCCTGAGTGAATCGCTCTCTCCATATCCGAAGGAACTCGAACTCTTCATCATGAAGTTCGCCTTGATCACGTCACCGCTGCGTAGCTTGAAGTTCTCTTTTTCCCTCAGCGGACTGAACTCGTGGAGCCAGGTTGCTATGGTTCGAAGTCAGGAGCGAGTGAATCACAAATAGCTCTGAACTATTAACTTAGGATTTCCGATGAAGCTCCGATTACCTCTCGGTCGATCGGTGTCAAGAATACTCGACATTGAATGATCGGGCAAACTATTATATGGGAGGACCTCGGTGAAAGAATCCGGAGCGAACCTTTGAAATAAATCGCATTCAGGAGTACCAAGATGTGATCTGGCTTGAGGCTGTTCTCTGAGATCAATTTCGGTATCCTCTTATTGGTTTTATTCGCCACCCACGTGTTGATCTGGTCCTCTATTTCCTTCGCTGACCTGGTGAAATCCACTGAATCGATTTCAGCTTTATATTTGGTCTGGAACAGAGCATGCAATGATTGCATGAGCTCCAACCTGGGACACGCTCATGTTCTTCCTGAGAGATGATTATAATCTCCGTTCGAGCCCTGCACAGAGCGTCAGTCGAGAAGTCCCAAGGGGCAACTGACCTTTAGCGACGCTTCTGACTCTTCTCGGATGACACAACTTTTGTCGGCGAGAACTTTGTTCGCGATTTTAAATGGCGATTTATCGTCAGACAAGAGAGTTTCGAACGCAGAATGAAGCGAATTTTCATCGGATGCTTTCATGAAGTCCAAGAGTTCCTTTCTTGTTTTCCCTTTCATCCCAAGAAGGACCATTCCCAGGCAGGTTCCCAGACTGAGTGGCGAGATGACGAAATTCTTCCTCTCATCGCGGCAAAGCTTCTGCAGCAGCGAGGTGGCCAACGAATATTTGAAGTCATGTTCGCTACTTTTCTTCCTAGAGAGGAAACAAACGCGGGTCGATCACAAATAACAAGGATTGCCGTGACGTCATTGCTCGAACCTCGCGGCACTGGAGGATTCACTGGCTCTAATGACAAATCCTCCCCGAGCCAAGCCGCTCCTGAATTCTCCAGGTTCGAGCAATGAAGAACCGTTGAGGTACACCCATGGAAATCCAGGAACTACTGAGGCAGGTGCCCCACCTATACTCCCCAATTCTCCCAACTATGTCCGCAAGGCTACCAGGAATCGAGTCATTCCAATCCACACATCTGACCACTCACCACAAATTGAGGAACGCATCCATTGGAATTCTGAAGTGAATGCCCTCTCAGGCTCGGGTGGAATCCTTTTGAGTAGCCTCACAGCTCACAATGGACTCTGACTAGCGCACGCTGTGTAGCAACGACGAAGCATTAGCTCCTTAAGGACTCTCCGTCGACGCAGTGGAATGAGCTCTTTCAAGAATTACTCATAATCAAATTTTGGTACTGAGCCGACGCTCTTGACAGATTTATGGAGCGGAGCCGCGCCGATAGAGGATTCGACCGACCTACCCGGACTCAGTCCATTCTATCATAGCATCTTACGAATTCGTTTTCGTCCCGTAGCAGCTGAGCATTCTCAAAGGCGGTCTCTACAGGGGAGGCCGCGGCCGACGAGTCCGTGTCAAGTGACAACTGACACGGATGGCTTCCCTAGATCTGAATCCCGTAAGCCCGTACAGGATCATATACAGAAGCGGGGAGAAAATTCTCGATTCCGCGACAACTTTCAGTTGAAAACACGTCTTCCAGGTGCAAGCGGACCTGGGTTCTTCGGATCTAGTGACCGAACGCACTCGGAGCCGATTCGGCTCGTGAGGCCCAGAGCCCCTCTTCATCCTTCCGGTAGCCCAAGTGGATTTCTCTCACTGAGAGCGTCAAATACGCGATTCTGGGAGCATTTGAAAGCGTCGAGCTCCAGATGAGCCGGGAAACCAGGGATCGCTCCCCGAGCGGATCGAAGTGGATGCCTGAAATTGTAAGACTGCAACGAACGAACGGCATTCCAGAGAAACTGAAACCCCTGAAGAAAACGGTGCGCGGAATCCGGCCTCGATTCGATTCTGCGGAAAGCGTTCGAGCCGGCGATTTGGCACCTCTCAAGTGACTGATTAGAGCGGCACCAGCGTAGAGGACGGTCGGAGAATTCGATAGAGCGATTTAACTAACTCGTAATGGCATCCCAAGAGGCGACTTGCGGCCTCCCCTCTTCTAGTTGTTTTCTAGTGTTCCATCGAGTGTGGTTGCCACAAAGTTCATTCGGACGTTCCTTCTATTGAAATGTGCCGTATCCACTGCGGGGATCGCTACGGAGCGTGGCAAAACTCGTCGAAGGCCTCCTCTCCTAGTCTCGTCTATTGGCGATTGAGAGTTCGTGGCGCGCACGGAGAAGCATGGAGAAGCTTCGGGTACAAGTTCGCTGTTAGATTCAAGCGTGAGTTGAGCCGACTTTGTTTCGCAATAGCTCTGTCTAAATATATCCCCAACTCCACCTCGACGCTAACAGCCCTCCCACTGTAAGCGGGGAATTCAGTCGAGACTCTCAAGTTGAAGTGGCGAGTTTTTCAAGTGTCCTCCTGATGCTCTTCGATGGCACTGATCGACGCGATCGTCCCATCTCTGCGGAAGGTGAGCTACGATATTTCTTCTGCATCCGTTTTCCCTCTGTCTCCCCAGTCGTGAGCAATTCCCCATCATTCGGTGAGCCGCTTCTTATCTGGGACTGGTCTCTGATCTCGGCGCTCGATAGCAGGTTTTCGCTCATGATAATCGCTCGGAATCGACGGGAGTTGCAGATTCCTTTCTGGTAAATTCCCACGTTCCCTGCTTTACCGACTTTGTGCTGCGAGGCTCGAGAAAGCTCGAATCTGAGAATAAATAGGAGCGCGTCCGCGGCCTGTTCCTCAGTGTTGCGACTGGCGAGTGGAGGCGAGGGTGCTCCGCAGACTCTACGTGCCGGTTTGTGGGATCCCCACGAGCGGCGCCGACCGGGGTGCGGAATCTCTGAGGACTCTGAAGGGAGTTCCCCGATCTGTTTGAGTGTTAGCAACCCTGGTAGAAGTTCCGAAAAGCTATATTTCCCACAGGTCCACTTGATTCGTCGTTTCCTGATCAGCCGGATGGAGTCGCCAGTAATTGATTACTAATTGGTGCAACCTTCACTTCATTCGATTCCATTCTACAATCATGGCCGCACTGATGCGTGAAATGTAACGCCAAGCGCAGCTCATGGCGCTGCCGCGCGTCGAGAACACTGTCGTTCTCCATCTCATCTTCGTAGTCGCTTGTAAGGCACTCACGAGCGTAATTTATCTGGATGTTAATGTTAATCGGTTCTATGATCATCCGATCCTGAGTGAACTTACCGGATGTCGTCATCTCTTCCACAGTGGGTTTCGCCCTTTTCGCCTGCCGCGTTCTGATAGAGCCAACGAAAGCATGGGTTCCGTGCAGCGATCCCACAATAAGTTTCCCTTTCAAACCCGAAACTATTTCTACAACTCATATCATCGCTTACATCTGCCTCTTCCCTCCGCTAGTTGTGAGTCGCCACACGATTTGCTTTCGATCGCTAGCTCCTACGGGATGTGATTTCTTCGATTCATAATAATTCCCGATTTTCCTGCTCAGATTCTGATCATCGAGTTCCTGAGGTGGCGACTCGATGAAACGGATTGGTTCCCGGTGGGAGCGTGCACCCTCTTCGGATTGCGCGTTCCCAAACTGGTCCAATGTTTATATCTGAGCATTGGGAACTTTCTTTATGGCTCCGCGCTGACGATGATTACCGTAGAATTCGGCAAGAAGACCGTCGGACGTCTGCGACCTCATTTTTTCGAAGCTTGTAAAGCCACGAACCTGCAAGAAATTTGCGATCCCAGCAGACTGAATCAGTTCGTCTATGACGTCAAGTGCTCCAACCTGAAAAATGAGATCACGGCTAGGTGAGTCAGAGCTCTGTCTGAGCTGCGCTGTCCGAGTCTCCGTCATACCCCGCCCTAACTCGATAAGAAGAATCGTGAACGTTCCAGAGAGTCCTTCCCGTCGGCACATTCCGCTGCCACTTTCTATATCGCGGTTTTCCTTCTGGTAAGTCAGTCGGGAATCCTCCCTCGTTCGGGTTCAATTCTCCTCGTACGGGAAAGGGGAATCGCCGCAGGAATTTTCTACAGATCGTTCTCCAATGTGTACAATCTATCCCAGTTCTACCTACAAAGTCGGATGTCATGGCCCTCGAATCTTCTTCCGATTCTTCGACCCACGGTCCAGATGATCTTCGTTCAGATCGCATTCGTCGTAGGTCTGACGCGAGTGCGAGATCATTATCACCACTACTCCGATGTCGCGGTCGGAGCTCTCATCGGGACAATTTGCGCCATCATCACAGTGAGTGAGCTTTCCGCGAAGCTGCGAAACTTCGTAATCTAAGCACATACGATACTGTAGAATCGCAACTCACCGTTTCTCGGGGATCTCACGTAAATGAACCTCGTTTGTAGGTCTTCTACATGTCCCCACTTATGGGCAGCTGCTCAACCTGCCGGACCAGAACGAGGAGCAGAGTTTTGGGATCTGCCACTGCCGCTGCCAGCGATCAGTCTTCAGTATCGAGTGAAGCCCCTTCGTCCCACGCCGCGTCGAAGAAAGAGCCACACTCGGTAATCGTTGAAAAAATCGAATTGCGCTGACACTACGACACCGGCGATGCGGTCACCAAGGCTCTCCGCCCATCGTCGGTCACTCAATCTGTGCCAGTCAAAGCGCCGGAGCCCAACACTGTCGAACGCCGCGGCGTCTCAATGGTTTGAGCGCTCGTCGCACACGATCGGTGATTACGAAGCAGCGTCTTCGAAATGCCAGATGGGGGCTTCGATTCCGATCATCTCCTCGGTCAGCGGTCGCAGAACATTCAAGGAAATTTCTTCTCCAGGAAATGTCTTTTGAAGCGAGACACTCGACGGGGTTGGACGTCAGGACTCTAAGACTCCCTTCCCGTCTCGGAATGGATCCGGGAGGGAGGAAAGATATTTCAAATGCTTGTTGAAGCATCCTCACAGGAAGAAATCAGCCAGGAAAGCTGCCGACTGCGCCGTCGGTGTCCTCTTAGTCGTACGAGACCAGCTTAAGTAACGTGTTGGAGTGCCGTGCCCTGCAGCCTTTGAATAAAAACTACAAAACCGGAACAGACAGTGGTATTTTCCCCGGTGAGACGAGAAAAAGCTGATATCATGGATTCTCAACCTACGATTCTCAACAACGTCGAAGTCTCTTACGATTTTCTCGACCTGCGCGAGTGCTGTATCGTCTCAAAACTTTCTGTTTGTTTTAGCCCATTCTACACTAATCGATTCGTAGAGGAATATCACATATATCCTGAATGATTCTCCTACTCCAGGGTGGGAACGTAAGATTCGGGAGCGTAAGATTAACGAGAATACAGCGGGGTGCCGGTAAACGAATGCCTCGGAGAACGAACTTCCTCACGCATATTTCTGGAAAGAATCAAAGCAGATCTCACAGTTCCGAGGACTTCCGAATTCCCTGTTTCTTTCCGCTGGCACGTCGACGTAGATGTACGATGCAATCTAGATGCCTGTTTTCCATTCGAGACAAATCTCAATCGTTGCTCCGCTTGAGTGACGTTTCACCCAGCCTCATTACACACTTCATCCGAGATCGAATTTCCGCCCTTCGCGCAAGCTCCCCGGGATAGATTATTCTAGGTCTACAATGCAGAATCCCCGATTCGTCTCATTGTTGCTATGATATCACTCCTGGCGCTTCCTCCACTTGCGAGAGTTGCCTCAATGGCTCAGTCACAACAGAGATCCCCTGGAGCTTCAGAGGTAGGCTGGGGGTGGGACTCCGTACGCATTAGACTCACCCTCGCTCGAGCTAATCAAAGTACGCTCGTGCTCGAGCAAGTTCCTTTCATACGTCTGGGCGAGGTCGTTCAAGCATCTATTCACTCCGTGATGCATTATCCTCGTGAAGCAACAACTCGCTCGAAGGAGAGAACGCGACCGTGGCTCGGGCTTCTGACGTCGACCACTTCAAATCATCTCACTCGAAATCGATCCATTTGGTTTACTTTCTCGCTTGACACTCGGAATGCGGAATCGGATGATACGAAGGAATCGAATCGGAGAATCTTTGAGGGGAGAAATATTTATTATCTGTGCTCTGGAAAGCGGAGAGAAGTCATAGAATTCGATCAATCCTGAGTTTTGCAGCGATCTGCCACCGTGTCGAAGCTTTTCCAAATGGCTATCAAGCCCAGGGAGAGGCTCCCGGATTTCGCGAGCATGCCATCGAGACCTAGGACAGCATGGGACGTGTTCTTCCGCATCGTTTGCTTATTCCACGGTCTACAGTATGGTGCCTCGAGGAAACGCTGGCTGGACCCGATCTTACTCGCCTATTGGATTTTCCAACTCGTCTCGTGGACCTATGTGGTACCCATGACCGCGAGCGCCAGGTTTTCCGGACAGGGAGAAGGTAGCAGTCTTTGCGAGATTATACTCATGAGCAATGCTCTCGTCTATTCTGCGACTGCCATCTACGCGGGCTTCAGAGTGATGTTCCACCGGGTTCAGTGTGAGCTTTTGCTGCAAGGGAACGGTCGAAGCATTAGAGACTTCGGCCTGAATGCCGCATGCTTCCTCATGGTCATCATTCTGCAAGTTCGGAGACTGAGAGGAGAGAATCCCCTGAACACCTGCATCCGGCTGCTCCGACTCGTGCTCAACATAAGCTTCCAGGCATTCTTCCTTATCTACGCGGACATTATTTCCGGAATGATTAACAATCAGCAGAGCCTAACGCGATTGGTGGTTTCGGATAATATAAACCATCACGAGATGATCGCGAGAAAATGGAGGCTTCGGAACAAGATTTCGATCGCCAACCGAATCTTCGCCCAAATTCTGTCGTTGATATATGTACTGCGCTTCATCACGGTCATCCATTTGCTCTACGCCACGATCATTCTCGAGCGAAGCTCGTGCGAGAAGATGATCTTGTATCTGAAGATCGGCCTTCAGCTTCTGCAAGAATTCTTCCTAGCCCGACAGTGTTCCGCTCTGAGGTCCTGCTGTATAGAGACCGAGCGGATGCTTTTGATGCGCAAGGGAAGTATTGGGTTGAGCAGCAGATCCTACTCCGATGTCTCTGCGGTGATACGATTCGTAGAGGAATGGGATTGCTTGAAAATAGGTTACTTCGCACACAATGCCGAGAACTACCTCAAATTCTTGGCGACAGGCTTGACGTGTGCAGCCATCGCTCACCAGTTCGATTACAAAATCCTCCGCAAACTGACAGCCCTGAGTGAGAACACGATCCACTGAACTCGTTGGAGTGGGCACGAAAGCCTCGTGCGGGAGATCTGCGCCGATGATCTCCTGAAAGAGATATCGGCTGTCGAGTGCAAATGGACGATGGCGAGTCTCCCAATGAATTTAATCGAACAATTCCTAAAAGGAATGTTAGACAAAACCCTGCGGGAAGCGATTCTTTTCAAGTGCGAGTCATAGAAATTCAGCAAACTGGAAGAAGTGATAAAGGAAGCACAAGTGCTCTCCTCGATCCGGAATCAAAATGCGACGACCATTAATGAGAACAATTACCAAGAAAAACACCGAGAACCGTCTTCGGAGGAAAACTTCCGTCAAAGGTTCGACAGGAATCAGGATCCGAAGCCATCATCATCCGACGAGATTGCATGTTATCGGTGTGGAAATCCGTCGCATCTAGTTAACTCCTGCAAGCACAAGTCATCTCGTTGCTCTGGCTGCAATAAAACCGGGCATTCGAGAGCGGCCTGCAGAAACGCTCAACAAAAAGTGAATCTACTACGCGACGAGACATCCTATCCGGTTCGTGCGGAATCCAGCAGAGCTCCGGTCCTAGTCACATTACAAATCGAGGGTCGCGGCGTCACCATGGGAGCCGACACGGGAACAGCGGTCACAACGATGCCGAGGTCGAAATCCGGAGGACTTTGGCCCCTGAGGAAACTTGAAGAAAACGACGTCCGCCTACATCCAGCGAGTGGGAATTCATATGAGCCGGCAGGTTATGTTGAACTCAGCGTCAGTTACGCTGGAGTGAGACGGAAACTCCGACTCTATGTCATCAATCGAGACGACTTTCCCTCGCTGATAGGTCGTGACTGGCTTTCGGCCTTGCCGATCGACTGGACAAGATCGGTTCAAGCGGTTGGAATTTCTCAGGACTGAGAGCAAGGAATGGCCAGTCGAAAGAAGCAGTGCATCACGTACAAGCCATCGACTTCGAAGTTGCAGCTAAAGCTTCGTTGGGGGAAATCCAAAATTACAACTTTACTTACAACTCAGAAACCAACTGCAATTTATGTTCGCCCTCGCCCAATTGCGCATGCGATTATCGACATCAAGGATGAAGAGCTCGATTTCCTCGAGGAGAATCTCGTCATTCAGAAAGTGAACACCAGCAAATGGACACACCCCATGGTTGTGGTCCCTCGCGCAAAAGGCAAGAAAGTACGTATTTGTGGAGACATTTAAAGATGCATAAACCGATTCATAAGGATCGACGATCACCTCTTAAAGAACATTCGACACGCCCTCGATAACATTGGCAACGGGCGGAAATTCTCGAAGTTGGACATGGCGTCCGCGTTTCTCCACAAGCCAATCCGGAGAGCAAATCGTAAATACCTCGTCGTGATTCAACCGGTTGACCAACGGGCTTTGCAATACACCAGCCATTTGGCAAAGATTCATTGAGGGTGTACTCGCTGGAATCGACGGAGCTGAGGTCGTAATGGACGACATAATCATGTCTGGCTTAAGAGATGAAGAGCACCTGGATAGACTGGGAAAGGTCTTCTCTCGACTGAACGGACAGGATATCCGAATCCTGAGGAATGTGAATTCTTCAAGGAAGCAGTAACATGTTGCGGATTCGTACTCAAGCACCAGCAGATCTACAAATGCGATAATAAAATCCGCTCGATCAAAGAGGCAAGCTTTGCGCATAAATTGGGAGACTTGGCGAATCCGCTGTACCGGTCGCCGCTTCGCGGCGACTCGGTATCGCTACACTCACTACACATGCGCTGGCTCCGAGTGCGCTGGCTCCGGGTGCGCTGGCTCCGGGTGCGCTTGCTTTGGGCGCGCGTGCTCTGGGTGCGCGTCCCGTTTCCCTGCTTTCCCGTTTCCCTGCTTTCCCGTTTCCCTGCTTTCCCGTTTCCCTGCTTTCCCGTTTCCCTGCTTTCCCGTTTCCCTGCTTTCCCGTTTCCCTGCTTTCCCGTTCCCCTGCTTTCCCGTTCCCCTGCT
>NW_003803569.1:104720-106074 GCF_000255335.2 Galendromus occidentalis
ATCACATGAGAACGACGACCCTCAGATGACCTTCCTGAGGCTCCCGGGAACCACCCCTGAATTTCCACGGCGATCGGTTCAGGCGTTTTCGAATTTTGCGAATTTCGGATTTTTCAATTTTTTTCCGAGTTTTCGGATTTTCGTGGGTGGAGCACTCAAATAATTTTTTTAAGGTAGAAGGACTCGTTGCATCGGAGAACTGACCCCCCTATAACCACCGCTGGATCGCCCAGAACACGCTCCTAAATTTTCACGACGATCGGTTCAGCCGTTTTCGAGTCTATAGGTGACACCAGACAAACAGACAGACAGACAGACAGACAGACAGACAGACAGACAGACAGACGTTTTTATATATATAGATGTGATGAAGTCTAGAAAACTCGGGAGAACTCTGGAAAGTCCCGAACGATTTCCGGTGAGGGACCCGGTACTCAATTTCCAAGGGAGAAATAGCTCATACTCATCATACGGGCACGACGACCCCCTCATCGCTTTTCTACAGCTCCCGAGAGCTCACCCCTGAATTTTCGCGGCGATCGGTTCAGGCGTTCGTGAATTTTGCGAAATTCGAAATTTTCAAATTTCTTCCGAGTTTTCGTATTTTCGTCAGTGGAGCACTCAAATAATTTTTCTGAGGTAGAAGGACTCATCGCATCGGAGAACTGACCCCCCTATAACCACCGCTGGATCGCCCAGAACACGCTCCGAAATTTTCACGACGATCGGTTCAGCCGTTTTTGAGTCGATTGGTGACACCAGACAGACAGACATACGTTTTTATATATATAGATAGCGCTCCCGGTCGCCGCTTCGCGGCGACTCGGTATCGCTAGACTCACTACACATGCGCTAGCTCCGAGTGCGCTAGCTCCGAGTGCGCTGGCTCCGGGTGCGCTGGCTCCGGGTGCGCTGGCTCCGGGTGCGCTTGCTTTGGGCGCGCGAGCTCTGGGGTGCGCGTCCCGTTTCCCCGCTTTTCCCGTTTCCCCGCTTTCCCGTTTCCCCGCTTTCCCGTTTCCCCGCTTTCCCGTTTCCCCGCTTTCCCGTTTCCCCGCTTTCCCGTTTCCCCGCTTTCCCGTTTCCCCGCTTTCCCGTTTCCCCCGCTTTCCCGTTTCCCCGCTTTCCCGTTTCCCCGCTTTCCCGTTTCCCCGCTTTCCCGTTTACCCGCTTTCCCGTTTCCCCGCTTTCCCGTTTACCCGCTTTCCCGTTCCTCCGCTTTTATTCCATATGTTCTCCTGAAAATCTTTACCCTTCACGGCTACAGCAATTTTCGGCGAGATTCATTAGTAGAAAGACAGAGGCCAATGATGACGTCGATTCTCGATAGCCTTCTTAGGAGCTCCCTGGCGATCGG
>NW_003803569.1:107051-110084 GCF_000255335.2 Galendromus occidentalis
CCCCGCTTTCCCGTTTCCCCGCTTTCCCGGTTCCCCGCTTTCCCGTTTCCCCGCTTTCCCGGTCCCCCGCTTTCCCGGTTCCTGCGAATTCCCGTCTTTCCCTTGATGAAATCTTTGATTGTCGGTGAGAGGACCACTCAAATAATTTTTTTATGGGGGGAGGACCCATAACATGAGAACGACGACCCTCAGATGACCTTTCTGAAGCTCCCGGGAACCCACCCCTGAATTCTTGCGGCGATCGGTTCAGGCGTTAGTGAATTTTGCGAATTTCGGATTTTTCAATTTTTTCCCATTTTTCGTATTTTCGTCACTGGAGCACTCAAATAATTTTTTAAGGTAGGAGGACTCATTGCATCGAAGAACTGACCCCCCTATAACCACCGGGGGATCGCCCAGAACACGCTCCTAAATTTTCACGACGATCGGTTCAGCCGTTTTCGAGTCTATAGGTGACACCAGACAAACAGACAGACAAACAAACAGACAAACAGACATACGTTTTTATATATATAGATATAGATATAGATATCCATGCTCGTGTCTTCCAATCCCATAGCTGTCCTGCTCTCGGAGAGTTGGTTGGCCTGTGTACACCTAGCATCTTCTACCGCGGGAATGCTCGACTTCGGTCGATAGACTGTGGCTTAGGAATGGTTTGAATCATGGGTTCCCTGATTGACCAGTATCCGCCCTTTCCTACTTATGTCGGGTGTCAGCAAAAGTTCAGTTGAGCGAAGCTCGCGATAGAAAAAAGAACTTTCGGCAACAACTAATAGATATATACCGGCTATTCAAAAGACTCTGAGAGATCCTCCGTGGAATTCTCACGTCACGGATCGGGGACCAAGTTTTTTTCCAGCGATTCTCGTGTAGGAAGTTGAATCTGGATGAATCACCCGAGTTGGGACAATCACATTTGAATCGCCAAGGGGGAGGCCATTTCGATTATCAGATTCGGCGCGAACAAAATGTTCGCAATTAGGTACTACTCATTTTTCACCTACCCGGTTTGGCACGTTCACGGGGATACAGCGCGGTGTACTCCCGCGTACGCGTCCGCGGTCTAGCTCTCTACGTCTGCTGCTTTGATTAGTGCTCGTATCATGAATTCGGACCGGAAAATTTCAAGTTTAAGGGAGACCGGGTCTTCGTTCTTCGTTCCCATCCTCGCCGCGAGCTGATCGCGAACGCTTGGTACATGAACTTCCGTCTCTTCCAGAGCTCAATACATGTTGAGTGGTACACGTCTTACTGACCGAGGGTGCGCCAAGGCTTCCACGCGGATCGACGAGAAGCTTCGAAAATACTTTCTCCAAGACAAAGAATGAAAATCCGTGCCATAAACAGAGTTATACGGATAGGACCCCGGCTGTCCGACGATTCGACAGAAAGCCCGACTGACTCTCGCTGCACCTAAGAGATGACGAAGCTGGGAGGGTGAAGAGCATCCGGCAAAGCACCATCGATTATGGAGTTTGAAACATTGATTTTCCGTGCCGTCTGCGGTAGCGTCCTGATTAAATTACTTGCTGAGCTCAGTCCTCTTGAACTCCGAGGATTCGGACCGACCAATGTGAGACCTGTGAAGTTCTGGGCATACGCTCTAGCCCTCGGAGCCGTGTTCTGGAGTCCCGATGCCCCAGCTGCGCCGCATTCTGGGGATATCATTCGAGGTGGTGCCGCTGGAGGGAGTCGAGCAATCATCAGGGAGAATAATCCGGCTTTCCACTATAGAAGGCCGAACGGCCGAAATTATCGGGTCCTGCTCGACGAACTCACGGAAGAATGTAGTGAGGAGACAAAGTTTTTCATAGACGTCCAGGGGCGGGACCTAGGCCGTAAGGGAAAGGATGCCATTGCGAATTTAGTGGATCACTACCTCGAAGACGTCACTGTAACGAGTCCCAAGCGAGAATTCCCTCTCAATCTAACATATGTGTGGAGGATGCAAACCATCCTGAAAATTTTCGATATCGAAGACATCCTCATCGGCAAAGGTGGCGAACTAAATTGTGAGACCGGGGGCGAAGGCTACTCCAACGTGGACAGGAGAAGGGGAGGCTGGCACAAGATCCGGATTTCGGATATCGAGAACTGGAGGCACGCTGCTCAAATACGAGTGAAAGGAATGGAGACCAGCCGTATCGTGAATGGCGTGAGGACTCCAACTCTGGTCCCAGCGGACAAAATCGAAGACTTTGTCTCGCATCTGTTGCGAGAAGCCAGAATCAGAATCCTTCACCCGAAAACGTCACGATCGCAGATCCTCGATATGGAGGCTCTGAAAGACGTTTTCATTTGGGACTCTCAGCGTCAGATACAGCTTGATGGTTATTGGCTTCGCGTTGACCCCCCCGTCCTCGATTTCTTGCATCAAAGAATCGGCGCAGAAACGATTCCCGCGCCTGTTCAAGGCCCCTTGAGCGATTTCGATTCTCGGGTGGATGGCAAGCCTTACTTCGAACTGACAAGGGATGGGCTATACTTGGTGTCTCCGGAAATGAAAAAGTTCGAGGCTGAGAGGTGAGCTGCAAGTCTGAATTAGGCGAGCCCGATCTTCGCCCGCATCAATATCTCGGGGGGACTTCGTATTGGAATCCGCCTGTCATCCTCCCGCCACCTACCTTGGATCACGTTTTTCCGCCAACCTGATAACTCGACAAGCTCACTGTCGACATGATCAGCTCGTCCAGCCGTCTGTCGGCGACATCTTTCCGGAGAGGAGCGATGTGTCGAATCTTGCGGAGGCGGAACCGCGCCGCTCCCCTAGTGTCCTGAGGCTCATCGCTCCTGAGTATCGATGCGGAAATTCCGGCACCGAAAACTCAGAGGGGGAACCCGAAGTTTTTCAAATTATCTTTACATAGGGACAGTTATTGAGGTGACGCTTTTTCCAGGCCCGTGTTCTACGTTACTTTCGATTATGAGCCCGGGTACAACCACGTATGGGGCAGCCAACCCGAACACAACAAGAACCTCAGGTCTCGCGAGATAATTTTTCTCACCTCTCGACGGGAAATGCTCCCCCCT
>NW_003803569.1:110104-111408 GCF_000255335.2 Galendromus occidentalis
CTCTGCTCGCCCTTAGATCGTGGTGCGTACGGACCGATCAGAAGCTTCTGATGCGAGTCCGGGACCGAAAAGTGTGTCGAGACTGTCACTCTGATATTTCCGCGATCCTCCGATTCGGCGAGGAATGGGATTCATTGAAATTAGGCTACTTTCCCCACAGCGCTGGAAACTTTCTCACATTACTAGCGACGGGGCTTACATGTGCCGCTATCGTATTACAGTTCGATTACAAAATCCTCCGCGGATTGACGGCTCTGAGCGAGGGTAGAGCATAGATTCCCGTTCGTTGCCCCGATTCGATTCGACATCCGACATGGGTTTTCATAATCTCTCGGCCAAGTTCTCGAGATCAGGCTATCTTCTCATTGAGAGGTAGGGGCAAGGCAGAGGTCAGCGTGGGCTCTTGAGGAGCGGACATTCTCATCGCAGCTTGATAAGAGCTTTCCATAGCCTCCTTTCGTCCTCTCCTCTGTCTCAAGCCGACCTCACAGAGAGAAACTCCATAGAATGAGGAATGTGATTTACATAAAATATATGCAGGGAAATAAAATCTTTCAATATCATAATATACATTTATCTCCAGCATAGGCCGACTCCGTTGCCGAAGCGGGTTCTGCGCAATTACAAGAACGACTAGCGATCCCTCCGGTTCGGGCTCCATTAGATACACTCCATCGTCATTGCCGGGATAGCGTGTGCTCTAGTTCTCAATTCTATTCCATACCTGTCGCTTTTATCTCACTCAGTACTGAGGGGGGGGGCTGACAGACAATACCTAGAGTAAGTAGATAAGGGATTCGGACGACTCCCGTTGCATATTTCCCCTTAACTCCGTCGACTCCCGCTCCAAAACTCTTCTGCTGCAACCACCTGGAGCAGGGGAAGGGGCGCCTGAACCGATCGTGTCGAGAATCACCGGTGACCAGTGACTCATCTCCCACTTGAGGTGATGCGCCTCATCGGATTTCAGCAATCACACGACTCCGATACTCGCAGGTTTTTCCATACCATCGCAAAAGCCCGCATGGGTCTGTGCCCGAAAGGTATCGGCAGCGTATGGGTTGTCCAGTGAAGTTTCCCGCCAATGAGCTCTCACCGATCCTAAGCCAGAACCCGGCCTCAACGAGGCGTAGGAGCCCAAAATTGAAGGTTCAAGGATATACCGCGATTCCGGGGGAAGAATTCATCCACGCACGACGATACTGCTTGGACATGGAATCACCTGACTGCTCAGAGCTTGCGCCGAAGGCCAAGTCCAGTCTTTCTGTTCCTGCAGGGATATTTTCGATGCTTCCGACATTTTT
>NW_003803569.1:111428-112955 GCF_000255335.2 Galendromus occidentalis
TCAGTCGTCTCACGAGATCTGCGACTCTGATAGAGGTTACTCGAAGACGGTCACGGGATGGGATAAGATGTATCGTATTAATATACGATACATCCTTTTCCACTATTGTGCTTACGCCCGCGGTGCAGCAGGGCCTCCCACATCCGCAGCTCCTAAGATATGGGCGAGGAGAATGCAAGCAGGGTCCGATATGAATTCGGGAAGTCTCTTTAATTCGAAGCGGAGAAAAGCTCAACTCAATACACCCAAATCGGGGGATCCAAACTTGAAATCCCTCCTCATTCGGTAAGTTTTTTTTGCCGGAAATGAGCGGAATAATGAAGGAGCGCACGGCCGCTCTTCTTGACCATCACATTATGCTGTGGAATTCTGGGATCTAGGGACATAGGAACCCTGCGAATGAGCCGAGCA
Source organism: Galendromus occidentalis (assembly GCF_000255335.2). NCBI lineage: Eukaryota > Metazoa > Arthropoda > Arachnida > Mesostigmata > Phytoseiidae > Galendromus > Galendromus occidentalis. Next base: position 111,840 of record NW_003803569.1, read on the forward strand.
GTTCCATGAAGTATTGACCATTCTTCCTCGATTCTGATTATCTAGCGGGTCTCTCTATTCCACGCAATCCATTCGTCGAATCTGACCCCTACTGATGATCCTCATGATAGCTTCTCGGTGCCGGAGCACTGGAACCCATGAGTTGTCCCAAGTTCCTTCGTCAGGTTCGTTACCATTCCCGGGCACGCCCCCGTCGGGAACCAGAACGGTGGATTTCAGGGGAAGACAGAAGTTCTCCGGCTCTGTTCCCTGACGGAATGTGACCGACGCGATTGATGACAAGTTCAGCTGCGAAATAGACCAAGTAGACGCATACTCCGATCAAGAGTAATCCAAGTGGAAGATCACTCCTCGCCCCTCGAGGGCTCCCATGTTCTGGCTCGAGAGTGGAGAGATATCTCAATAAGTGTTTGCCAGCATTCCGTCTGTCTCTGCAACATTCGAATTTCGCTTCGGCGAATTCGCTCGCCGCACCCAAAATTCTTCTCTGAAGAATATATAATTATAATAAAAGAATAATTTGGAGCGATTGGAGCAGAAAAAAGCCACTCTACGCTTGACTCGACTTCCGGCATCGTAAGCCTCACTGTCATTGCTAATCAGATTCGCATAGTTTCTGGTCAACACATGATACGGATTTTCCTTGAACCAACGCGTCAGGTGACAGTCGATGAAGTCAATCTGGAGGCTCTCCCTCTCCTTCAAGACTTGTGCAATGGACTCCATGACCGACGCCACGAGTATTTCTTCTAATTCGGTAATCTCGTAGGTCGATTCGAAAGAGAAAAGAAGAGATTCAGATCTCAGTTCGGTGGCAGCAAACACCGGTTCATCTTGACTTTCGAAAAACATGAGAATCGCCGCCAGACAAGAGGCTACGAGGCCGAGACATTTCTTCTCCCAATTCACGGACCCGAAGCGTTTCGTGCTTGAGAGCCGCCTACCAATGGACTAGTTTTGAGAAAAACGTAGGTCGTGTACTTCGAAAACAGGATGAGTTTCTGCACTCAGGCGACGAGTACCGAGACTCTGAATCTAGTCAGTTCTCAGACTTGAAAAGCCTACAACCAACCGTGGCTGGATCCGGCAGCATAGTCATGGGCTATGGTTTTTTGG
>NW_003803569.1:112975-113700 GCF_000255335.2 Galendromus occidentalis
TCATGCTGGAATTCCTCTGAAAAGAATCTCCATCCTTTGCGATCGACTGGTAAATCCTTCGGTTTCGATTCGCAGGGAAAGCGCCTGTCCGGACGTGGAAATATTCACATGGGTTCCACCTCAAGTCGCTCTTGGAGCTGGCGCAGCCTCACCTTTCCGCCCTGCCTCGCCAGTCAAGCCTGTCTTCAAAGGAAAGTCTCCTGGTCATGGCTTCCGCCCTTGAGAAATTCGAAGTTGCTCGAACGCTGCGATTTCCCGCTCAATGTCTCAAAAAAATTGAAGGATATGTACGCGTCAACGATCATAGAATCCGCCTATCTACTCTATTGATTAGATCTGAACCCTCGGCCACGCTCGTACACCGGCTGTAGTGGAGCGCGGGGACCGGTGGCGTTTTCTCCGGGCCCGATCGGGTGCGCGATAGTGCCTTAATGCTCGCAGGAAGGGCGATGGGCTCGAGAGAGCAGTCGAAAATCCCGAGACGAATTTCGAGAAGGAAGTTTTAAACAGCTTGCTTCTCACAATTAGATTAAGCATGACCAAATGCAATGTCGTTGAGTGCGTCATACGCGTCTTATCTATCTGACATGGTCCGGCATGTCGGCTGGACTTGGCGAATTCGGTGAACCCAGCATACGCGGATTTAGACGAATGAGCGAACGAAGTTAGGCCGGAAGAGGTTCCTGAACCAATATCTGGTGTCCGCCAAGCGCTTCCGACAATCC
>NW_003803569.1:113720-121095 GCF_000255335.2 Galendromus occidentalis
ACCGACTCCGATACTTCAGACGATTATACCGATGCCGAGAATATTGCCGTTTCCCCTGATAAAGTACCCACTGCGCCAGTGGAAGTGCGTAGATCCCAGCGGAGCACCAGAGGCGCTCCGCCGGCTAGATTTCAACATTGAGATGACGTCGATGTCCCGTATTGTGTGTATAATGGAAAACCTATAGGGAGGGAGAGTTGTTAGGTGTCTGAACCCAACGGAATCGATAGTGAGAACTAATAGTCAGCGCGATAGCGCGCTTCAATATCCGACTAATGCTATGTCCATCCAATGCGACACTCTACAATAAATGTCATGTCAGTACGTCCACGACTCGCTGGTGACTGGTCGAGAATCCGCGGCGTATTCTTTCAATTGATAGGTTAGGCCAAGAACCTAACATTGGACCCTTGCTGAGATCACTCACATTATGATATTGTTCGAAAACCCGGCGCCGATAGTCCGAAGGCACATAAAGACGTTGTCTTGAGCCGGAGAAGTCATAAATGAGTCGGATGTTCGGCGTGATGTTAATTGGTTTCAAGGTGGTTGACGTTTTTAACGTGGCCAGCTCTTGGTCTTGCTTTTGGGCTTCGCACATTTCCTCAATTGACCACGGTGTGGGAACTTGCTGGATGATTGCGTCGACTTGGTTATGGCGAGAGACTGTGTCGGCGACTACATTCTCCGAACCCTTAACGTGTTGAATATCCGTTGTGAACTGCGAAATGAATTCCAAATGATTTGTCTGCCGAGATGATCTTTCTGTCCTCGAAGCGATAGCAGTGGTAAGGGGCTTATGATCAGTGTAAATAGTGAACTGACGGCCCTCGACCATGAACCGGAAATGTTTGATAGCCAGGACGATGGCCAGAAGTTCCCTGTCGAAAGCTGAGTATTTCTTCTGTCTGTCATCCAGAGCCTTCGAGAAGAAACCAAGCGGTAGCCAGTCTCCTGGCCTGACTCCTTCGCGTTGCAGAACAGCGCCGGTTGCTGTCTCTGAAGCATCGACAGTCAATGAAAGTTTGGCATGTCTCTCAGGGAATGTCAGCATGGTGAATTCGCTCAGTGCTCTCTTTGAATCGTCGAAAGCCCTTTGAGCCGCGTCTGACCACTCAAGCTTCTTCTCCTTGGTGAGAATGTAGAGAGGGATCAATATCTTCGCTAAGTTCTTCAGGAAGCGTCGGTAGAAATTGATCATACCGAGATATCGTTGTAGTTGTTTGACGGTGTTGTGACGAGAGAAATCACAAATTGCCACAACTCGGTCTGGAAGAGGTGAAAGTCCTATTGCAGAAATGAGATGACCTAGGAACTTGAGTTCCGGTACGGCAAATTTGCATTTCTTTACGTTGATAACGAGACCGAATTCCTTCAGCCGAGAGAATACCCGCCGGAGATGAATGAGATGTTCCTGCTCACTGTGTGACGCGACCAAGATATCGTCTAGATACACGAAGACGAACTCGAGATCGCGAGTGACCAGGTCCATGAATCGTTGGAACGACTGAGCTGCGTTTCGGAGCCCGAACGGCATTCGGAGGAACTCGTACAGGCCGAAGGGAGTGCAAATCGCTGTCTTGTGGATGTCCTCTTCGGCCATAGGTATTTGATGGAATGCTTTGACCAGGTCAACCGAACTGAAAACACGACAGCCCTCCAGGTTGAAGGCGAAGTTCTCTAAATGTGGCACGGGGTACCTGTCGGGCACTGTCATGGCGTTGAGAGTTCTGAAATCGCCCACAGGCCTCCAAGTACCATCGGACTTAGGAACCATGTGGAGAGGAGAATGCACTCTTGGAGCGGCGAATGATTCCGTCCTTCTCTAGCTGATCGAAATGCGCTTTTGCAATGGCGACTTTGTTGGGGTCGAGGCGACGAACTCGACAGAACACAGGTCTTCCTTTCGTCTCTATATGATGATAAGTTGACAGATGCACTCGACTTGAAGTTGAAAGAGGGGCTGTGATCTCGGGAAAACCCTCCAACAGTTTGGAAATGTTGAGTGGGAGGGCGAACTCCAGAATACTGATGCCGACCGCTGGGTGTTGTGTAATGAGACATTTACTTGCACGAAAGGAGGTGAGGTCCATGAGTCGCTTGGAGCGAAGATCTGGTGCCAAATTGAAATGAGCGAGCAGATCGGCTCCGATGATAGGCTGGCGAATATCGGTGAGAATAAAGGTGAACTCCAATGGTTTTCCGAGTCCCAAATCCAGGAAACACGTCTTTTCACCGAATGACCTGATTGGAGTGTTGTTGGCGGCATGGAGGTGGATTTCGTGTGAAGATGAAACGGTGCTGTTGTCGTACGGTAGACTGGAAACGTCGCTCCCAGAATCAATAAGGAACTTGCGGCCAGTGAGTCTGTCGGTAACGAAAAGCCGTTTCGACGATAGGTCAGCTCGTAGAGCCGCGATAGAGCTGACCGGCTCTAGTTTTTTGAAAAGCTGCTGTATCTCGAGCAGCCACTGACACACTTCTTGGCCCGGTCGCCAAACTTCGAGTGGAACCAGCAGAATAACGGTTGTTCTTTCTTCTGGACTCGGTTGTTGCGGAACCTGTTGGAGACGGCATCGATGTTAAACTCAGAAGAATCGGCTTCGTACGTGGAATGGGACATGGGAGTTTCGACGGCATTCTTGGAGATGGAACGTTCTCGATGGATTTCCGCGATCCGGTCGACGGAAAGGCTCGCAGAGAACATCTGATCAGCAATTCTCACGAGCGAGTCGAGTAGAGTTGTCTCCGCGACCGGAAGAAGGGTTTGCTGAATTGAATTTGGTAAGGCTCGAAGCCACCACATCTTCTTCATGTAGTCATTCATGGGTAACACGTGCGCGACGATGGCTGAGTGAAATATGACCTCGAGATCTGTCAAAATCTCCGATGGCCGCTTGTGAGTGACGTTCTTCAGCTCGCACAGACGATCGAGCCGTTCAAGTGTGGAGGGCTGACCGCTGCTGATGAGTTTTTGTTTCAGTTTTTCGTAATCATCTACTTCGAACGATGGTTTCTGCCGGAACCTTGTAGTATTTTGTTTCTTCCAATGTGATTCTCGATGCCTTGAACTGTGCTTCGATCTTTGCGAACCAGGCGTCGGGACTCTGTGGCCAGTACGAAGGAAGGCTCAATGTTACCGAGGCGAGTCCCACCGTGTCTGAATCTACAACAGATGTGGTTGGCTTTGCATCGGCAGTTTGGTCACTTTCGCCCATCTTGAGGGTTCTCGTGTAGAACTCCGGGTCACCAATGTAGATGTTCTGATTTTAGGATTACTGAGAAATCAACGGTACGTGGTTCGGGTGAGAACTGGTCGCTGCTCCTGGCAGACGACACTGTTTATTCCGGGATGCGTTCATACATATCTACTCTCTGGAATGGCGCGCTACAAGGGAAATAAAATCTTTCAATATCATAATATACATTTAACTCCAGCATAGGCCGACTCCGAATCGTTGCCGAAGCGGGTTCTGCGCAATTACAAGAACGACTAGCGATCCCTCCGGTTCGGGCTCCATTAGATACACTCCATCGTCATTGCCGGGATAGCGTGTGCTCTAGTTCTCAATTCTATTCCATACCTGTCGCTTTTATCTCACTCAGTACTGAGGGGGGGGGGGCTGACAGACTGTGAAGGTTGAGCAGGGAGGAAGAACTAGAGAAGTAGATCGAAGAAGTACACCGATGATAAGGGCGAAAGATGAGAAGTGATTTATTCTATAGAGAATAACGATTAATATATGATAGTCCGCACATGCGCAGTCAGGCTCAACGAATCTCCATCTTAACACTCCCACTCGGAGACCTGACGAACACCGTCTCTCATCCTCAACCGAGACCGTTCAGAACACGCTGTTCAGCGAACTTGGCTGCCGTCAGAACCTTCGTCAAAAAATCGGCCAGTTGTAGCCTTGAGGGCACATGACTGATTCCGATTTCTCCACGCTCGTATATCTGACGAATATAATGATACTTGATGTCGAAATGCTTGCTACGCTCGTGATGCAACGGATTGGTCACCAGGAGCTCTGAAGCTGCATTGTCCATGTTCAGGACGGTAGACTCCCCTTACTTGAAGCCCAACTCGGCTAGGAACCCGCGAAGCCAAACCACCTCCCTGGCGCATGCATGAGCCGCCACGAACTCAGCATACGTGGTGGAGTCAGCCACGACTGATTGCTTGCGAGACTTCCACGAAATCAAACCTCCATTCAGAGAAACACACAGTCCGCTCACCGATCGCCGAGTCTCGACATCAGATGCCCAACTGGCATCACTGTATGCAGTCAAGACATTCAGGAGACCGCTTGAGGAATAACTTATTCCAACCGTCGGAGTACCTCTCAAGTATCGTAGAACTCTCTTAGCACAAAGCCAATGATCCATCGACGGGTTTTCCAGAAACCGGGATAACTGATTAACCGTGAAGGCAATGACAGCACGAGTACCAACCGCGGCGTACATCAGACAACCGATGAGCTGACGATATGGGACGTCGATAGGCTGCAAAGGCTTGCCATATCGGTCAACGTTCCGTCTGAAGCTCTGATCAGCTCTATAAAGAGTTGAGGCCGGGTTGCAATCTGACATTTTGAACCTTTCCAGAACCTTCTTAATATAACCTTCTTGATGAATCTTCAGTGTACCTTGATCTCGATCGCGCTTTATCTCGACGTAGCATCCTATCTCATGCGAGGTCAACTTGAAATGCCTCCTCAGAGATTCGAGGAACTTCTCGATGCTAGTCTTCGACCGACTGATACACAGACCATCGTCCACATAGAGAGCGAAAAACAACTCGTCTCTGTCCCTCACGAAGACACAGGAGTCATGACCGCACCGACGAAATTCCATTTTGAGCAAAACGGACGAGATTTTCTTGTGCCACTGGAGGGGCGCTTGTTTAAGACCGTATAACGATTTCTGGAGCTTACATACTCTATTTGTCCAATCAGAGTAGCCTTCCGGCTGTTCCATCAGGATACATTCCTGAAGATCCCCATACAGGAACGCGGTTGTGATGTCACACTGTAAGATCTCCAAATCCAAGGCCGCTGCCAGAGCGAGCAAGCAGCGTACCGAGGTCAATTTCGATACGGGAGAGTACGTTTCAAAGAAGTCGATTCCTTTCTACTGAGAGCAGCCTTTTACGACGAGGCGACTCTTGAACCTATCAATCGAACCATCCGGATGAGTTTTGACCTTGAACACCCACTTCGATTTGATGACATTGGCGACTTGTGGCCTGTCTACAAGGGTCCAAGTCTGATTGGAAATGAGGGAATTATACTCGCTGTCGGTTGCCTTTTTCCATTCTTCCGCATTAACCGATTCCATAGCTTCACGGAATGTTGAAGGTGTTTCGACCTTACAGAGAAAGGAAGCACACATCACATCGAAGAACTCCTCGTCGTCGAGCGCCTCCTCATCCGCAATTTGGCGTCGAGGAGTCCGAACTTCTTCGGAGTCTTCGATGCTTCGACTGGGAGACGACGTTCCCTGCGAGGTGTTCCCTCTTAATTCATCTAGAGTGGAGTCCCTTCGAGCCTTCGAGGCGGGAGCTCGGACGCTGTATCCGGAGGAGAATCATCTCCACTCCCACTGTTTTCCGACTCCAAACTCTGCAGACACTACTTAGGGATCGACTCTACAAATCGTACATCGCGTGAGATCCTCACATCCGAAGTTCCTGGCATCCACATCCTGTAGGACTTTGACTTTTCGTCGTAGCCGACCAGAACCCGCTTTTCACTCTTCAGATCGAGTTTCGTTCGTCTCGAATCCTCGACGACAACGTAACCGACACTCCCCCAGATCCGAAGATTGCTCACAGAGGGCTTACACCCCTTCCGCACATGGGGAGTCGTCCACCCTAAGCGCTCCAGAGGGATTCGGTTGCGCACGTAAACCGCAGCCGCCGCAGCTTCCGCCCATAAAATCTTTGGTAGATTTGTGGCGGTCAGCATTGTACGGGCGCACTTGATGATTGTCCGATTTTGACGTTCAACGCGTCCATTTTGAGCAGGGCAATACGCTGTTGTGAACTGTTGCTTCACGAGATGGTCTTGTAATAACTTCACCATCCTAGCAGATTTGAATTCCATCGCATTATCACTCCTCACTTTCTTATCGAGTGATGACAAGAGGCAGCCTCTACTAGAACCGATCGCATCGCATCGTAGATTCCACTTTTCTCTCTTAGAGAGAATACGAACAAGAAGCCACTATGATCGTCCACGAAGACGGCTAACCATTTTGAGCCTGACAACGACGGAGTGCTCATCGGCCCACAGAGATCGAAATGAACGAGCTCGCCACACTTCTGAGCGCGCGTCTCAGGTGGAGGTAGAGGTAGCCTCGTCTGTTTGCCCAGGAGGCACGCCTCGCAATTCATTCCCATCTTCTTATTCCCTTTGAGCTCGACTTCTTCGATAGCTTCAACTTCGATCGCTTTCTGTAGAGTCCTGTAATTCACGTGTCCCAGCCTTTCATGCCATACGGGCAGCACCTGTTGTTTTTCCGACGCAGCCAGACAACGGATTTTTGAGGCTGTGGCCCGACAGTCTACTCTGTATAGCTTGTCTCCTTGTCTTCTCCCGACAGCAACAACGCGCTTCCTATAGGCTACCGTCATAGTCTCCTTATTGAATCTGACCTCAAGACCTTGATCAGCCAATTTTCCAATTGATATCAGATTCTGCTTCACATCGGGAACGTAGAGGACGTCAGTCAATTTGGCAGAAATTGTCTTCCCAGAAACAGTGCATTCAAGCGGAATAGATCCGACTCCAATGCCATGGATGATTTGACCGCCGGCAGTGAAAATGGGTTTCTTGTTGGTGAGGGATTCGTACTCCGAAAACCATTCCCTCCTGCTGCAGAGGTGCCTTGCAGCACCACTGTCTGCCAGCCAGAAGTCGCTGTCTTCCTCCTCTGAAGTGCATCCCGCGCTGAAGAGCAATTCCTTATCTTGCTGACCATCCGTGGATGTTAAACGCGCCTGAGTCGAGTTCGGAGAATTTTGTTTCTTGCTCTGACGATACTTGTAACACTTGAATTTCTTGTGCCCACTTTTCCCACAGAAGTGGCATACACCGCTGAATTTCCGCTGACGAGTAAACATTCTTTTTTGAAAATGACAATCGCCTGGTTTGACATGCTTTTCTGAAAGTTTCCGAGCCCCGGAGCAACCCCGAGTCGTTTTTCCCTGCTGTCCGGCACTTCATACCCCTTTCCTGCAGGCTCCGAAACCCCGAAAAAACACCATTTACATTGAAATCCGGGATATTTTTCTCGGATTGTGATGGAAATGTCATTTCCCCAGGTTCCGAAGCCCGGAAAGACCCATTCCCATTGATATCCGAGCAAAATA
>NW_003803569.1:121115-122773 GCF_000255335.2 Galendromus occidentalis
TCCCGGATTTCGATGTAAATGGTGTTTTTCCGGGTTTCGGAGCCTTCAGGGAAAGGGTATGAAATGCGGGACAGCAGGGAAAAACGACTCGGGGTTGCTCCGGGGCTCGGAAACTTTCAGAAAAGCATGTCGAACCTGGTGATTGTCATTTTCAAAAAGAATGTTTACTTGTGAGAACCGGGCCTCGAATCATGGTTCTTCGTGAGCAGAGCAACCGTATTTTGGTCCTCTCGAACGGCAGTAGTCGAGCTTGTGTCTTTCGACAACTTCTCGACTTTCAGCAAACGAGGAATGAGGTTGAGCCGAGTCTGCTCAGCTGCTCCGAGATTGTCCCATGCCACCACCAAATTGTGGTATTTCGTTGGCAGTTGCAAGAGTTTTGAGATTACCTCGTCCTTCCCAACAACTTTTCCTAAGTCTGCCAGTCTCTGTACCATCGATTCGACATTCGAGATATGTGTAGCCATATCCATCGACTCAGTCATCTTGTACGCATAGAATTCTTGCCTCAGAAGGCTTACCGACAAGTGTGATCGAGACTCATAGAGAGTTTATAGGCGCTCCCACATATCCTTTGCTGTTCGGAGATTCATGACAGCTCGTACGACCGATGATTCCACAGAATTGAGGATGACTGCCTTTGCTTTAGCTTCGGCTCTGTTCCAATCCCCAGCTCCTTGATCGAGAGAACCGTCGACAGTACCGAACCATGCGTTCGCTTCGAGATACGCCTGGACTTGAACTCTCCAAACTGGAAAATCATTCTTGCCATCGAATTTCGCCACTTGCAATTTATCCATCCTGATTGCCTTGATCTCTCTTCCTCAGTTGCGCTCCCCTTTTTCCTTTACTTTTCAGCGTCGGCCTGGGCCCATGACCTGTGAAGGTTGAGCAGGGAGGAAGAACTAGAGTAGTAGATCGAAGAACTGCGCCGATGATAAGGGCGACAGATGAGAAGTGATTTATTCTATGTAGAATAACGATTAATATATGATATAATCCGCACATGCGAGTCAGGGTCAACGAATCTCCATCTTAACACAGACAATACCTAGAGTGAGTAGATAAGGGATTCGGACGACTCCTGTTGCATATTTCCCCTCAACTCCGTCGACTCCTGCTCCAAAACTCTTCTGCTTCAACCACCTGGAGCAGGGGAAGGGGCGCCTGTACCGATCGTGTCGTACACTCCTCCCCGCGGCGTACGGCGACGAGAATCACCGGTGACCAGTGACTCATCTCCCACTTGAGGTGATGCGCCTCATCGGATTTCAGCAATCACACGACTCCGATACTCGCAGGTTTTTCCATACCATCGCAAAAGCCCGCATGGGTCTGTGCCCGAAAGGTATCGGCAGCGTATGGGTTGTCCAGTGAAGTTTCCCGCCAATGAGCTCTCACCGATCCTAAGCCAGAACCCGGCCTCAACGAGGCGTAGGAGCCCAAAATTGAAGGTTCAAGGATATACCGCGATTCCGGGGGAAGAATTCATCCACGCACGACGATACTGCTTGGACATGGAATCACCTGACTGCTCAGAGCTTGCGCCGAAGGCCAAGTCCAGTCTTTCTGTTCCTGCAGGGATATTTTCGATGCTTCCGACATTTCTTGGCTAGCTCGCTTGACAATCTCCAGACGGCGCAGAGGGATCAGGTATT
>NW_003803569.1:123099-123862 GCF_000255335.2 Galendromus occidentalis
TTGAGAGATGTGATTGGATGGTTGATTGGAGTGCGGAGGGCTTCTGCAGCTATAAATATCCCCGGTGGGTTCGACCCCAACACCAGGCCCGGCGAATCCGAGGACGCTTCCGGGTCTCGTTGCCGTGAAATTTCATAGGTCCTCCCAGTCTAAAAATGCAATATTCGTCATGAGCTCTAACCCTGCAGGACTCATGCACGATTGGGTTCGCAATCATAACGTATCCGCGACCTTTCCGATCGCGGACTTGGAAGCCTACGTAGCAACAAAAAGAGCGGTGAGACCCACCCTAATGTGCCACAAATCACCACAAGGAGAGGAGCTCCTGGCCGTGATGGCATTCTGCCTCAACAGGAACTACGGACTCGTCAACTGCGAAAGGTAGGCGTCGGAGCCTTATAAGTGGAGACGTCATTATATCAAGATCTTCCGTCATAAATCCTTGCGCTCCGAAAAGGGAAAAAATCAGAATATCTACCACAGTCACTGACTGTTATAGGTGACTGAAATTATCTCATGGGACTCCCCATTGCAGTATCGGTGATTGTGAGGAACATGCTCTTTGGCTCCCTGCTTTGAAAGAGGGACAGCTGAGAAGCCTCGGACTATAGCCCCAAAACCAACCGAATGCTCGAATCATGACTCATGGACTCGCAATTCCTCCTGAACCTCAGATTACTCCGGAAAATTATCAGAGCTAAGGACGAGCACACTCCATTCGTTAGTTCTCTGATATAAAGGCTCGTATATATCCGACGTTGGA